>NW_024830354.1:0-954 GCF_019175285.1 Sceloporus undulatus
CTGCCTGAAGAAGACCTCCATTGACTGGAGCCCAGTCATTACACTTTCCCAAGGCAAGGCTTGCACCTATTTCCCGATGTTGTTCTTGGGGTCTGCCTCCCAGTTGTTTCCAGGTCTTATGGTGACCTTATGGGAGTCTCTGAAGGGGTTTTCTTGGCTAGTTTCTTCAGAGTGGGTTTCCCATGGCCATCCTCTGAGGCTGAGAGAGTGTGTCTTGCCCAAGGCTTCAGTACTTTTGGAAGCCTTTTTGCTTTATCTTCTAGAAGGCAGCTGAAGTGTTGCTTCTTGCTCTGAAGAATGAGAGGAACCTTCTGGCATCCAAAAGGCTAACATTCTCTGGAGTTATGTCTGATCATATGAATATATAGGATTGCAATGCCTGTTCATTTATTAAAAGGTTTATAGTGCACCTCATATCATAGAATCTCATACATATGTCCCTTAATAGCAGTTAACCACATTAAACAGTATATTAAAAAAAAACATGAAACAAGCTAGACAAGAGACTGTGGCCCCTCCTGTGGTGGTGATGGTGGTGGCGGAGAGGAGGCCGAGGAGAGCGCCAGAGGCCTCCTCTCCGCCGCCACCTCTGCCTCTGCGCAAGGGCTGGGTGCTGGGCTGGAGGCTTCTTGGCCTCCAACACCCGAACCTGGCCCTTTTGTGCCGGTCACCACCCGGCTCTTCCACAGTAGCGACAGCGGTGGCGTGCAGGCCGAGTTGGAGAGGCAGCTTTTGGTGCTGCTCTTCCACCTCCTCTTCGCTGCCACCGCCACAATCACTGCCACTTCCGCAGAAGGGCCGGACGGTGGGCTGGAGGTCTCTTGGCCTCCAACACCCCAAAGCGGCTTTCCCTCGACCGTGGTGGCAAGGAGGGAAAAAGTTGGGGAGGGGAGGGACTTTTGTCCCCAATGTCGCCGCACGTGGACTTGAGCATACGTGGATTTTTGTATACGC
>NW_024830354.1:1054-1408 GCF_019175285.1 Sceloporus undulatus
ACGTGGACTTGAGCATACGTGGATTTTTGTATACGCGGGGGGGGGGAGGTGTCCGGAACAGACACTTTGGACACTTAGCCTTCTCTGCCAGAGAGCTCTGGTGCCGCAACAAACTACAAATCCCAGGATTCCACAGGATGGAGCCAGGAGTGTTAACACAGTTTTGAACGTGAATATTTCTGCAGTGCAGATAAGCCTTTGCTGGATGTGAAAGGGTCAAAGAACCCAAGTCTGGTTTTTCCTTCTTAATGATGGTTTTACTTCAAAAAATAAGCACTTTGTTTTTCTGTCTAATCCTTATTTTTGTTTTTGTTTGTTTGTTTCTATATTTGTTTGTTTCATTCTTGGTAATAT
>NW_024830355.1:0-776 GCF_019175285.1 Sceloporus undulatus
GAATGTGAAGCTGCAAGCCAACTGGTACGACACTGGAACATCCTGGACGGATGAATATCGAAATCGGGCTCGTATCCAATTGCTATGACTCAGGAGAGTCAGGAATTGCCGAGTTTCGAATTCAGGCTGCCATCTAATCTTTATGACTCCAGAGAGTCAGGGACCGATGAGGGTGAATGTCAGGCTGCAAGCCATTCGGTACGACTCGGGAACGTCATGGACGGATGAATATCGAAATCGGGCACCTATCCAATTGGTATGACCCAGGAGAGTCAGGAACCGACGAGGGTGAATGTCAGGCTGCAAGTAAATTGGGACGAATCTGGAACGCCTTGAACGAATGAATGTCGAAATCGAGCACCTATCCAAATAATATGACCCAGGAGACTCAGGGACTGACGAGGGTGAATGCCAGGCTGCAAGTCAATTGGTACGGCACTGGAACGTCATGGATGGATGAATATGGAAATCGAGCACCTATCCAATTAATATGACCCAGGAGAGTCAGGGACCGATGAGGGTGAATGTCAGGCGGCCATCTTATCCGTGAGAATCCCGAGAATCAGAAACCGATGAGGGTGAATGTCAGGCTGCAAGCCATTCGGTACGACTCTGGAACGTCATGGACGGATGAATATCGAAATCGGGCACTTATCCAGTTGGTATGACCCAGGAGAGTCAGGAACCGACGAGGGTGAATGTCAGGCTGCAAGTAAATTGGTACGAATCTGGAACGCCATGAACAAATGAATGTCGAAATCGAGCACCTATCCAAA
>NW_024830355.1:876-1408 GCF_019175285.1 Sceloporus undulatus
CGAAATCGGGCACGTATACAATTGGTATGACCCAGGAGAGTCAGGAATTGACGAGTTTTGAATTCAGGCTGCCGTCTAATCGGTATGACTCCAGGGAGTCATGGACCGATGAGGGTGAATGTCAGGCTGCAAGCCATTCGGTATGACTCTGGAACATCATGGACGGATGAATATCGAAATCGGGCACCTATCCAATTGGTATGACCTAGGAGAGTCAGGGACCGACGAGGTTCGAGGTCAGACTGCCATCCAATCAGTAAGACTCCAGAGAATCAGTGACCGATGAGGGTGAATGGCAGGGTGCCAGCCTATCCGTGAGACTCCAGAGAGTCAGGGACCGACGAGGGTGAATGTCAGTCTGCAAGCCAGTTGGTACGAATCTGGAACGCCATGAACGAATGAATATCGAAATCGAGCACCTATCCAATTAATATGACCCAGGAGAGTCAGGGACCGAATGTTAGGCTGCAAGTCAATTGGTACGACACTGGAACGTCATGGACGGATGAATATCGAAATCGGGCACCTATGC
>NW_024830356.1:0-1408 GCF_019175285.1 Sceloporus undulatus
TGTTTGATTTTGTAACTACTTGCAAGGCAAATAGCTGCAAAATCAATCGAAAATTCTATATTTTATTTTTTAAAAAAACATTGTCCTCCCCTTCATCCTCCTCCTCCATCCCCCCAGTGCCTTCCTTCCTTCCCCACTTGGCTTCCTCATTTGCCTCCCTGGTGCCTTGGTTCCTTCCCTGCTTGGCTTCCTCGCTTGCCTCTCCAGAGCCTTCCTTCCTTCTTCGCTTGGCTTCCTCACTTGCCTCCCTGGTGCCTTCACTCCTTCCCTGCTTGGCTTCCTTGCTTGCCTCCCCGGGGCTTCCTTCCTTCCTTCCTTCCCCACTTGGCTTTCCTCGCTTGGCTTCCCTGGTTCCTGCTTGCTGTCCCTGGCCTTGGCTCTCTCCCCCCACCGGCTTGTGCTCCATCACTGGCTTCCCCCATCCCTGGCTTGAAGCAGCAGAAATGGGGACAAAAAAAGAAAGAAACGAAACGAAAAGAAAAGAAAACCAATTCAAACCAATTTTATAGTGAGAACGAGGGATCTTTTGAAATCAGTTACAAACATGGAGTGGATACAAATCACAACCCGTGTTATTTTGCCAGTGGGAATGAGCCCTCAAAGTTACCAGATCCTTGTGTGCTTGTTACATATGTGTGCTTTGCCTAGAAAAGGAAAAAGAGAAATTTGGCAAAAGGAAGGGTTTTTTTTTTCCATTGCAAAGAATGATGAAAAAGCAATGATCCTCGTGTCAAAGGCATTCCCACCCCCCCCCCCCCCCCCCCCCCCAACCGCAGAAAACCTACCCGGGTTTTCTAATATCTGGACAGGATGTCTTGACATGTCCAGGTGCCTTTCCCCCATGGGGGGGATCTAGTGACTGTTCTTGGTGCAGCAGTTTGTGTGTTGGATTATGACGCTGGGAGACTAGGCTTCAAATTTCTGCTCAGCCTTAGAAACCACTATGTATTTCTTTTGCATCCTGAATATAAGAAACCTTCATTTTTTAAAAAATGGTTGGTTTGTCAGTAAAGTCTCCAGTACAATTATATGTCTTTTCCACACCTGATCTAAAAGGATCTCAGAATATAGTGCAAAGTAACCACTCTAAAGGGATAGTCTGCATGGGCTAAAAGTTGGAGACCTTCCTGTTAGATAACACATGTGGCTGAAACAGGAGGAAAACAGACTAAAGCTGTGCTCCGTAACACCAGATGGGGAAAAAAACCACCCTGGATTACTCCACTTCAAGATGGAAATTGCATCAGTGTGCACACTGCATGTCTATGTGGAAACAGACAGGAACACGCACCCTGGGCCATGTGAGCCACCAATGACATTGCTGGCCATAATTGTTTTTGTCACCCACTCATATATCAATTGCAAAAGCACATGAGTGGGCAGCTGCACCATCAACCCACTGGACACT
>NW_024830357.1:0-1408 GCF_019175285.1 Sceloporus undulatus
AACATCCCTAGTTCCCTAAGTCCTTCCTCATAGGGCTTCGTGGTTTCCAAATCCTGTATAGAAATTTCTGCTTCAGACTCAAGAATGGCCTTTCCTCCTCTTCTGTGAAGAACACTGCGGCATCTGAAAACATGATCTTCAATAGAAAATAGCCCTCATCCAGAGAGTGATTGAGGAGAGAAGCACAGGGTGAATCCCAAATATGATTTGATCACTTCAGGATATCAATAGAGTGGGACATATTAAAATGTCCTCCCTTCTCTTTTCCTTAGCTCCCTGGATCTTCAAGAATGGGGTGAGAGGGAAAGACAAGGCCACAATCTTTGTTCCTGGTCATCTAGATTTCTTGTGTGATGGGAGACATTTTTAGCACATGAAAAGTTTTCCAACTAGGTCCTGACAGTTTGCTTCACTAAACTGATATAAGTCTACGTCAGCCTTTCCCAATCATCCAATTTTTATTATTTATGAATTTGATTTCCAGTCTGTATGGTCAAGCTCTTTTGCCACAAAAGGCAGAGAACACTGCAGGGCCCTCTTTCCTTCCTTGGCAATAAAAATAGGAAAATCACATATTGAATCATTAGGAATTGCTTCATTTCAACTTCCTGCACCAGATGCCTCAGTGCATCAAAATGGAGGACCAACCCTGTCTCAAAGCCATGGGAACAGAAGAAGTCGTCCTGATGACACTCTGAGAGCTGTCATTGGTTGTAACTCCAGTCCCTCCCATCATCCCTAGCCCTGATTGGCTGGAAGCCCAGTCCCTCCCACATCCCACACAGAATGACATCACTGCTATGGAAGGCTCTCTTGACCAATCAGAGAGCAAGATAAAGGTTCTTCTGGAAGCTTCCGTGAGAAGGAGATATAAGGCCTGAGAGACCAAGAGACAGTTGGGGGAATTGTGTCGGTTGGAGAGAGAGAGAGAGAGTTAAAGAGCGGATCTTGGAAGTTAGTCTCAGAATTGGATGCTTAGGTCTATTTATTTGTTTAATAGCTTATATGAATTGAACATTATATATTTACAAATATTGTACCTGCAAGACTCTTAATATCTTGTAGGACTTATACTTTTGTTATATTTTGTTATTTATAGTAAATATCTACTACTGAACACTCCTTTTACGCGAGTTTTGGCTCGGTTGATGCTTGTGAAGATCAGTAAAGAAGTAGAAATAAGGTTCCTTAACTGGTCCCAGTGTAGGTTAAGGGAAGTCCTTTTATCATTCACTGGATGATGGCAGCATGTTGTAAGGAATTTAAGGGTCTGCTGGGCTAAGAGCCATAATGTCTAAATGTCTAATTAACAATTTGTAATCCACTCTGATAGCCTTTTGGCTGAAGAGAGGACTATATTATTGTTGTTGTTGTTGTTGTTGTTGTTATAATTATTATTATTACAGGG
>NW_024830358.1:0-1408 GCF_019175285.1 Sceloporus undulatus
GAATGTGCAAATGCAAATCACAATTAAACGCACACTTCAGCGTTCCCGTGGGAGAGAGACCATACAAATGCATGGAATGTGGGAAGAGCTTCAATCGGAGTGATAGTCTACGTTCACATCAAAGGACCCACGCAGGAGAAAAACCATATAAATGCATGGAATGTGGGAAGAGCTTCAGTCAGAGGGGAAGTCTACATAAACATCAAAAAACCCACACAGGGGAGAAACCATACAAATGCATGGAATGTGGGAAGAGCTTCAGTGATAGTGGGAGTCTACATTCACATCAAAGATCCCACACAGGGGAGAAACCATATAAATGCATGGAATGTGAGAAGAGCTTCAGTCAGAGTGGAAGTCTACATATACATCAAAGAAGCCACACAGGAGAGAAACCCTATAAATGCATGGAATGTGGGAAGAGCTTTAATCGAAGTGGACATCTACATCGACATCAAAGGACCCACACAGGGGAGAAACCTTATAAATGCATGGAATGTGGGAAGAGCTTCAGTCAGAGTGGAAATTTACATAAACATCAAAGAGCCCACGCAGGGGAGAAACCATATAAATGCATGGAATGTGGAAAGAGCTTCAGTGACAGTGGAACTCTACGTTTACATCAAAGAATTCACACAGGGGAGAAACCATATAAATGTGTAGAATGTGGGAAGAGTTTTATTAAAAGTGGAGAATTACGTTTACATCAAAGGACCCACACAGGGGAGAAACCATATAAATGCATGGAATGTGGAAAGAGCTTCAGTCAGAGTGGACATCTACGTTCACATCAAAGAAGCCACACAGGAGAAAAACCCTATAATTGTATGGATTGTGGGAAGAGCTTCAGTGACAGTGGAAGTTTGCATTCACATCAAAGGACCCATATAGGGGAGAAACCCTATAAATGCATGGAATGTGGGAAGAGCTTCAGTCGGAGTGGACATCTACATCTACATCAAATAACCCACACAGGGGAGAAACCATTTAAATGCATGGAATGTGGGAAGAGCTTCAGTCACAGTGGAACTCTCAGTTCTCATCAGAGGACCCACACAGGAGAGAAACCATATAAATGCATGGAATGTGGGAAGAGCTTCAGTCAGAGAGGACATCTACATCTACATCAAAAAAACCACACAGGGGAGAAACCATATAAATGCATGGAATGTGGAAAGAGCTTCAGTCAGAGTGGACATCTACGTTCACATCAAAGAAGCCACACAGGAGAAAAACCCTATAATTGCATGGAATGTGGGAAGAGCTTCAGTGACAGTGGAAGTTTGCATTCACATCAAAGAACCCACACAGGGGAGAAACCCTATAAATGCATGGAATGTGGGAAGAGCTTCAGTCACAGAGGAAGTTTGCATTCACATCAAAGAACCCACACAGGGGAGAAACCATA
>NW_024830359.1:0-1408 GCF_019175285.1 Sceloporus undulatus
TAACTGAGTGAGTGAGTGAGCTAGCAAATGCATGAATGAGTGAGGGATGCCCAGCACTCCAACTCCTGCAAATACAGAGAGACAACTGCGTGTTAAAAAAAGTTTATATTCTAACTATGCCCCAATTTTAGAAGCCCTGCTAGCCTTCAGTTACTATGGCCTGTTGTTTTTTTTAACGGTGACACACATCATGCTTGCTGCACTAGTCCCACCCTCAAATTAGCCCATCTACCCCAATTCCACCCTGATCCTCTCAGATGTGTAAAAAATCTGTTTTTTCCTAAAACTGAGGCGTAAAAAGTGAGTTTTTAAAATCCATATTAATGTCTAAAATATGCTGTCACTGTGAAACTGGTCATAAGTTGTGTGTTCCAACAGCACTGGAAACAAAGGACATTTGGCAAGCTATTTTCGGGCAATGGGAAGTCAGTTTGAACACAATTTGAATTCACGTAAATTTCTAGAACTAGTGAATTCACGTGAATGCATTTTGGCCCCACTTTTTTTTCATTTGAAATTAAGAGAAATTCCTCTCGTGTGATAAACTCCAAAGTCAGTATGAAGTTTTTTGCTTGTGTAGACAACCCCTCAGAGTAACTTTAGAGGCCTTGGAGAAATTGGAGATTATCACACAATGCTTGCTGTTGCAGCTTTTTAAACACCCAAAACAGCAACATTTTTTCCCATTAAACACCCATTAAACATCCAAAACAGCTTTTTAAACACCCCAAATAGCAACAATTATTTTCCCATTACCATGAAATTGCGAATTGATAGCAGGTTGCTAAAGCATATTATCCCACTACTGTTCCGTTGACTTGTCAGCTATCTGAGATCAAGTAAGTGTAGTCTTGCCTTCATTGGCAGTGGGCTGTATGCAGTGAAACTCCTTTAAATCTCCTGAAATGGTTGTGTCCTCAGGAGTAAGAAGTCTTGCTTTTATTGAGAATGGGGGAAGGTACAGTGAAACCCTTTTAAAGTCCATTCTCCATCCCAAGATGAAATGATTGCCTTCTCAACAGTAAAAAATCTTGCTTTCATTGGGAATGGACAATTATAGTTGCAATCCCACTTCTATCCCACTATTTAAGAACAGTGCAATAATCTCAATACTCTAGCATATGGGTTCAGTTTCATTTCAAGGTGGGTTGGTGGGTCAGGTAAAAAACTGACCAGAGAGCATGCTTATAATCACACAGCAGAGCAAGCAGGATTCTGCTTGGGAGACAAGGGAATGTGGTGCTCTTTAGAAAATAAAGAACAGGAAGGAACAGAATGTCTCCTCCACACCTTTCAGATGTCTTGAGTCTGCGGAGGTCCTCCAAAATATATTCTCTGCCTAAAAATAACCATATGCTATCCTGCACATGTGAAACTATAAATTCCCTCACCTGTTTTAGAAGAATTT
>NW_024830360.1:0-1408 GCF_019175285.1 Sceloporus undulatus
TGATTTGTTTCCTCAATAATCAAAGATTTCATTGGCACCTATATTTTATGCCTCATAAAATAGAGTGAGAGTGCTGTGCAACTAACTCAAAAGGGAGATGGTGCAGTATTAAGAGGCACCTGCATGGGACTGGAGACATGACTTAGAGGAGCATGAGACTAGCATGCCCCTCAGAAAGTTACTTGCTGGACCCAGCTTGGGGTGTCTTCTTTCATTTTCTGAATTTCTGAAACCATTTTCTAAGTAGGGATGTTTTGTTTTTGTGTGCTTTCAAATACTTTCCAACTTATGGAAACCCTAAGGCAAACATATCATGGGGTTTTCTTGGCGAGATTTGTTCAGAGGAGTGTTCACTTTGTCTTCCTCTGAGGCTGAGAGAATGTGACTTGCCCAAGGTCACCTAGTGGGTTTCCATGACCAAGTGAGTATCCAAACTCTGTCTCTCAGCACTCTTGAGGAAGACTTGGATAGGGATAAGATTCAGGTTGCATTTCCCACATCAGAACTTTCGGATAATGCAGTATAGGCTTTTTTTTGCCTCTGTAAAGTTTCTAGTACAGTAGTTTCAGTTCTCTGCTGAGGCAACATATCTTTGCTCCAAAATTCACTGCAGAAATAATCCAGTTTGAGACTGCTTTAACTGCCCCGGCTCAGTGCTAGGGAATCTTAGGAATTGTAGTTTATAGTGCTCCAAGAGCTCTCTGACAGAAAAGGCTAAATGTCTCACTAAACTACAGTTCCAAGAATTCTCTAGCATTGACCCAGGGCAGTTAAAGCAGTCTCAAACTGGATTATTTCTGCAGTGTGTTTTGGATCCTCATTAACTTTGTCAATGTGAAAAAAAAAGCTCCAGTCATCCTAAAACCACTGAGATTCTTACTGCGTCTGCCTGAACTTTAATTCTCTGTGCTTTAGTCTCAAAACCTGGCCCTGATTGGATGTTACTGCTAATAATAATAATAATAATAATAATATAATTATTTATGTATATCCCGCCTCTTCCGCTTTGAAGATCGAGTTAATACAATGTATAGCAAGGTAACAGCAGAGTTAATACAATGTACAACAATAAAAACAACAAGCCTCACAAGACCCCGGCCCAACTCTCCCAACTAACTATAAAATTAAACAGTAAAACATGGTTAAAAGTACATAACAATGCATCAAAATTAAAAAACAAACAAACCACAAATAAGAAAAGGAAGGTTATCGCACTGGGTTCTCGGCCCGGCACGACAGGAAACGGAAACTAGTGGGGGACGGATTTTACCGCACACACCCGTCCCTCACTCGTTCCCCCTCTCTTCCCTTCCCCTTCCGTTCCAGAGGGAATGCTTTTTGAGAACTGTTCAGAACAGTTCTCAAAAATTTTCCCCTCTGGAACGGATTAAGAACGGAAGAGAGGGGG
>NW_024830361.1:0-1407 GCF_019175285.1 Sceloporus undulatus
ATCCACTCCTCTCTTTTAGGAATTTGGATGTTTTTGCAATACTGTGACCATGTACAAAATTAGTCTGGAAAATCTTTTAGCTACTTCCTTTGTCAGTTTACATGTCATATTGCGCAAAAAGATCAAAGGGTTTAAAGGTATTTCTTCCTGTAAATGCCATCAAAGAAAATGCCATCAAAGAAAACCATTAGCCTGAAACATGGAAACAAGCTAATATATCTTTGCTGTTAAAAGAAGATAGAGATGCAACTGAGGTAAAGAGCTATAGGCTGATTTCCATATTAAATATGGATTATACATTATTTTCTATGATTTTGGCCCATAGACTCAAAAAAGGTCTTAAACACTGGATTCATAAGGACAAGTCAGTGATAACATTCAAAGCGTCTGAAATATAATTGAATATTTTCAAAGGTACAACGAAAAAAACACTTATCTTCTTAGAAAAGGCCTTCAATAACATAGGATGGGATGTGTTATTTGTGACACTTGAAAAATGGAAATAGGACCTTCTTATTATAGATGGATGAAGGCAATGCATAAAGACCAAAGAGCCAAACTAATTGTTAACTATAAAGAAACAGAAGAATTTGAGATTTCTAAAGGTAAAGGTCAAGCTTTCCCACTTTCACCTCTTTTGTTCATTCTGATCCTTGAAGCACTGAATAATAGGATAAGATTAGAAAATAAGATCAATGGAATAAAAATTAAAAACAACTGATTTTAAAATGAGAGTCTTCTCAGAGGACATTTGTATTCCCTGGAGAACCCAGAAAAGAGCACAAGGGAATTGATGGATGTAATAGTGGAATTGGAATATGTTTCAGGACTAAAAGTAAACAGAGACAAAACAACATCAATAACAAAAAATATGGGGAAAAGGAAGAACAAATCGTGGAAGAAATTAGTGGATTTAAAGTGGGAAAGAAAGTTAAATATCTAGGAATAAATGTAACAAATAAAATTCAGATCCATTTCACAATAACTATGAGACACTTGGAAGAAAATCAGAAAAGACCTAGAAAAATGGGGGAAATTACACTTATCACTATTAGGAAAAATGTCACTGATCCAAAGGAGTTTCCTTCCTGAAAGACCGTTTCTGTTCCAAGTGATACCCATCATCCAGAATGAAAAACCATTGAATCTATGGCAGAAGGAAATCTCAACATTTATTTGGAATTAAAAAAGAGCCAGGATAAAAACGAAAATACTTTGTGATGAGAAAAGTAGAGGAGGACTTTATTATGCTGCTTGTTGTTTAGTTTGGATTAGAGAATGGGTTTTGTTAGAGAATGAACAATTGTCATGTCTGGAGGGTGAACATTTAAGATTTGGGTGACATGGATACCTAATTTATGGTAAAGAGAAAGTTCATAAAGAAAGCACAAATCATTTCGTAAGAAA
>NW_024830362.1:0-1407 GCF_019175285.1 Sceloporus undulatus
GTGGTATTTTGTTTCATTCTGTCTGGTTGTGGTGGATGCTCCAGTAAAGACTGTTGAGTTCCAGTAAAGAGTAAAACGTGGGTTGAAAACGTGTGGAATTTGTCTGCTGATTAGTGTCTGATATTTGTGGGTTTTGCAATCTGTCCAGTGTGTACTTTTAAATCTTAATCTTTTTGTGTCCTGTTGAAATTGTGCTTGTGGTCTTCTGTTGTTAAGTGTCTAAGGATGGCTGAGGGAGGTAAAACTCCTTTGGATTACATGGTTGGTCATTTTGATGAATGTTTTAGGAAAGACATGGGGAAACATTTGAAAAAGGAGTGGTTAATCATTTTGTGTAAAGATGTTTGGAGTCAGATTTTGCCAAATTGGCCGAGAGAGGGTAGTATAGACATTGACATTGTCTTGCAGTTGTATTCTAAAACATTGGAGTCAGAAAGAGGGTTACTCGATGATTATTTGTATATTTTCTATTGGTATAAGACTGTTGAGAGAAGCCCACCTGGATTGAATAGTTGCAGAGGATTGGTGTTTAGAAAGGATGAGAGATTAACTGGTATTAAAGAAGCTGTGTTCAAGATTCAGATTGATTTGGCTCAGATTGTGGAAGAGATAGAAAGGATAGAGATAGACTCTGTAGAGAGAGGTGCAAATCAGGGAAGAAGGCCCCCACATGAGAAGAAAAGTTGTATTTTGAATTAGCTTTGTGTGTTAGATAGTGGCCAGGAGCAACCCAGAGATAGAAACTTGTTGTTTGGGAAATTGAAATTGCTTAAATTATAAAAATTGGAAATTGCCTTTGGGTATATTGTGGATAAATTTTGGGAAAATTGGTGTTTTAACTTGAGGTTTTTCATGATTTTAAATGATCAGTGCCTTTGGGAAAGTTCTGCCCTAAATTTGAATGCTTACCCATTTAAAGCCAAAAGAAATAAGTGCTTTCTAAATTGAATACTAAGCCTGTGCCTTCCCAAAGACATTGCAAATTCTTTTGTCAGTGAAAGTTTTAAGAAGATGGGCAGAAATAAGTGCTTTATAGTGTTGTTGTTATGGCATAGTAATAAAATAGTGAGTTTTAAGCTTAGCTAGTATGCTTCAGCTGTGGCCTGATTTTGTGAACTGGACTGTGGTTGGAAGTTATCTAAGAGTAGAGAAAATTGTGAGAAAGATAAAAGAAAGTGTTTGAAGGTATGAGGATGTGAAAATGATGGTGTGTTAAAGTTGAAAGCTTTATGGAGCGAGTTAGCGATAATGGTTTGAATAATGGTTGGAAAATGTTTACAGAGGAAAGTATAAACAAGGTTTGTGTTGTGAAATTGAAGGCTCAAGCATGTTGTAGAAGGTTTGAGTATGTTTAAGAGGCTGAGAAAGATTTAGAAATGAGAAAGATGCAGATGGACAAAGTGATTT
>NW_024830363.1:0-1407 GCF_019175285.1 Sceloporus undulatus
ATGAAATGTTTGATTTTCTTAAGTATGAAGTCAAAAAGAAAAACTCTACGTTTTCTTAGAATTTTTGCGGGCACATCTTTAAAGATCTGTAGATCTATCTGATTTATTTGTAAAGGAGATTCATTATGCTTTTTAATTAATTGGTCTCTTAATTGTTTACTCAGAAAGTTTACCACTACATCCCTTGGGAGTTTTTTTTGTCTGGCTATTTGGGAATTGAGTCTGAATATACGTTCAATTCCAAATTGGAAAAGTCGTAAATCATAGTCTAAGTATTCAGCTAGTCTAGGTAGTAGAGATTCATACAGGTTTTCATTTTCAGTTTCAGGCAGCCCTCTTATTTTTAGAGATTTCTCTCTCAGTTTATATTCCCATTTCAGGTTTTCCTCAGATTGAATATCTTGTCTAATATTTACATTTTCAATTTTTTTGTCTTGATCTGGAAATTTTTCCTCAATTGAGTTAATTTTAGCTTTAATCTTGACTATCTCAGAGGTAGCCTTTTCTACTGATATTCTTATATCCTTTAGATCAGATCTTATTTCACTACGCATTTCTGATTTAAAGTCTGCCATTTCCTTTTGTAAGGAAGTCATTTTTACACCCAAATCCATTGTGATTTTCTTAATTTCCTCTAACAAATTAGGGTTACTTTCATATGGTTGTGGATGTTGTTCTAATGAGGGTCTACGCTGCTGTTGTAGCTGTGAGTTTGAAATTTTCCCTGTTGGACCTTTTTTTTTTTGGATCCATTTTATAGATCCGTTTCTAATATTAGTTGTGTATTCCTTTAATTTATTCCTTCTATTTTACTGTAGATATGCGAAGGTGAAGAATAAATCAAATTATATTATCCAGAGCTAAATCAATTCGCTTTTTCAATTCAGACTTAAGCACCAAATTTTATCTCTTAAGTTTGCAATATAGAGGCTTCTAATAAAAAAGGATTAATTGACTATCAAACCAATTTGAGTCTTATGCCTATTATAGTGACATCATTCCCTCTCAGGCTACAAAGGACCAAGGGGGATGATACACACAACAATTTAATTCATTTGGATCCTATTAACCCTGATCGAGTTGTTGAGTAGTCCTATTGCATATATTGCAATCTGTGCTGCGGTTAAGGATAGTTCAATGACTTCCTAACCCTAGGAATGAGAGCCTGATGGTATGGAAAAAAAAAAACTTCTATCCCTGTGGGTTAATACCAAAAAGAGTCTGCTTCGAACCCCTCTGACTCCTCTGTACTCAAAGGAGTTTAGCTGTGAGTGGCCACAGCTTAGCACCGCAGTCAGTGGATAGCCTGTTGATACAGGCTTCCTTCGGACCAAACAACAACCGGAGACTAGGTTTCTAGGGGCTGACGTCCGCAAGGGGTAGATGGTCCGAGGGGCTTGTAAAAAA
>NW_024830364.1:0-1407 GCF_019175285.1 Sceloporus undulatus
TTCCTATTAAACTTTCTCTCTTCTGCATACAAAATCCAAGAGAAACTGTAGGAACAGATAGCTTTTTATGAGAGGGACAAAGTTGTACTGTTTTACATTTTGCGCTCTTCAAATAATTGTCCCTTTCCCCATAACAACCCTTTTGAAGATAGGGGAGCAACTACAACATGGAGTTATGCCACATGCTTTTAAGATTCTTTGGATGAGGTTTGGATGTTTACCTTACAGGGCAGGGAACCTCCTCGCCTGATAATCAAAATGGAAAAAACCTAATTAAGAAAATCAATTTGTAGCTATCTAAGACATCTCACAAATCTCACCTAATGCAGTGTTCTTTATTCATATACATTACTTTTTCAATCAAAAGCCATGTCCCACTTAATTTAATCCCCTTAAGGAACGTCTAATATTACCTTGTTGCTTGCCTTGGTCCTGATTCCATCATTTCAAAGGAATTTTAAGACTTTTTGTCACCATTATCTCCTGTGAGTGACACTATTACAAAAACATACATAGACAAACAGAAAAATATAGAAATCAGGTACCGTTCCACCCCAACCCCTATGGAAGACTGGGTTCACCTTCACATCCAATACCTGATTCAGATTCCCCTTTAATTACACCCCCTTGTGCTCATCCCTTCTTCCCAACGATATATGCCAATATCTGGGATTTAGATTTTGCAATTAAAAAATCCCCACCAGCAATGCCCACACAATGACAGAAATGTCACTATAACAGACATTAAATTGGAGGAGTTGGTCCTGCAGAGAGCCAACACTGGATTTTGTTGCTTGTTCATCCGAGTACAAAATTTAAGTTAGGCAGGGTACAGACTGCCCAAAAGGGGCGGTCTACCCGCACCTTGTTTTGCTGCGCAAGGAAGCTGCAGTGGACAAACTGCGCAGCTCCCTCGTGCAGCAAAAAGAACCTGCAAAAAGTGGGTTCTGTCTGTGGTGCCATAATGATGCCGCAGTGCAACAATGGTGCACTTGCAATGTCATTATGGGGGCGTGACATGCGGACGCTAAGCGTCCGTTGCATCAAAATGGCGTCACCCATGTGTACAGGGTGCTGCCATTTTGACATCCTCGTCACATGCTAGGGGTGAGGCACGTATGGGCGGTGCGCCCTCGGCCAACCCCTAGTACGTGATGAGGATGCCCTATAGGCCCATCTGGACAGGGCCATAAATTAAATTTAGCTGAAGTTCTTATGAATGAAACTTAAAAATCAAGAGCTGTAAATCAGGCATTCTGGTATATTAAACCAGAAGGCCATACAGCTGGCCCTAGGTATCTACGTGGGATCCCTTTCAGACCTCCTCCCCTGCCACAGATATCAAAATCTGCAAATGCCCACGTTTCCTTCTTCCCAGTGGCGGCACATGCATGAGGGTGTGCCGCC
>NW_024830365.1:0-1407 GCF_019175285.1 Sceloporus undulatus
CTTGGGATCAGATACGAACAGGAAAGCAAACCTTTAAGAGAAATAGCCAGCCAGTCTCCTTTGCATTTGATCCCTTCTTTACTTTGCATTTGATCCCTATATGGGCCTTCTTTACTACATTGCTATTGTATTGTTGTGTGTTTGTGTGTCGGGGGGGGTGTCTCTGCTTTCCTGGTTCAGGAAGAGTTGACCCTCAAAACAAAGCCTTCTCTCCATGATCAGTCTGAGAAGGTTTTGGGGCTTAGTGGGAGGGACTGGGGAGCACTGGGGTCTAGAGGCTGCTTTCCCCAGATCCGTGGAAGAAGACAATGGCCCCATACAGTCAGGCCAAAATAAAGCTGCTTCTGGTCACTTTGCAGGTATGCTGTTTAAATGACACATGTGTCCTAAGGGGCCGGAAGCCATGCCAAAGCCACTTTACGGTCCTATGGACTGGATCATGGCTTTGGCGCAGCTTCTGGACTCTTAGAACGCTTGCATCATTTCAACAGCATACCTCCAAAGTGACTCGAAGCAGCTTTATTTTGAATAGAATCGAAAGGGAATGCTTTTGTCAGTTGTGTGTATTTGTGTATGGGGGAGTGTCTCTCCTTTTCTGGCATTCTAGCAGCTCCTATGAAGAATCCACACAACTGTTTTCAGAAACTGCAGCTGCATGATCAAGTAAGCCCTCTTTTCTGTTTTTCAATAGCAATAAATACCAACAACAGTGTTTTAGGGAGAGATCCCTCACCAGAGAAAGCTCCATGATGTATTTTAAAGGCACTTAGGATGCTAGGAAGCAGGTCTCTGCAATGTCTCACAACAGTTTTCAGGTTGCAGAAAATGAATATGCTGAAACAATTGAGGTCTTACTGAGAAAATGCTCTCGTTCTGTCAGGTTTTCCAGAGAAAACGCACAAAAACCACTGAGATTTTTTCCCATTGTGTAAATGTGGGTTGTGTGTATTTCTGTGAAGCCAGTATATCCACCAATTTGGGCTAAATTCAGTGGCTCGTCCTTCTCAGAATGAATCAATGGGATCTGTATCAGTGCTTTGGTTTACCAAGCATCTGTTGATTTCTGCTCTAGTTAGTATTATCTACTACAGTTAGGATTAACAAGTGGTTTAAGGCTTTAATTACAGGAGGAAAGAAGGAAGGAAGGAAGGAAGGAAGGAAGGAAGGAAGAGAAAAAAAAGGTAAATGGCCGACAGATGATACTTTTGTTTTTTCAAAAGAAATTTTGATTTCAGCTGTGATTTGTTTTACCAAGTGTCTGTTTCTTTCTGCTGTGGTTAATATTATCTGCTACAGTTAGGATGAACAAGAGGCTTAAGACATTAATTACAGAAGGAAAGAAGAACAGAAGAAAGGAAGGAAGGAAGGAAGGAAGGTAAATGTATGACAGACAATAATTTGCTTGAT
>NW_024830366.1:0-1407 GCF_019175285.1 Sceloporus undulatus
GGTTTTTTGAGGAAGAATCAATTCTGAAGCATGCCCAATAAGTGGGAACGCCAGATCAGAATAATTTTTTTAAAATAAAATTATTGAAGAATCAATATCAATTTTTCGATTATTTCTATTTGTTCTTTTTAAAAAAAATATATCTCGCCCTCCTTCTCCTCCTGGGTCCCCTGGCCTTGCCCTGCAGCAGTTCTCTCTCTTTTCCTTCCTCCCCTCCCCTCCCCTCTCTTCCTTTCTTCCTTCCTTCTCCCTCTCCCCCATATTTTCCTTCCTTCCTGCTTACCTTCTCTCTTTCCTTCCTGCCACCGCTGCTTCTCTAGAGCTGGCGGGGCTTGCAGCGCTGTGGCCATGCCAGTCAGCACCAAGCAAGTGGTGTCAGCGGAGCAGCAATGCCAGAAGCCCCGTCAGCTCCAGAGAAGTGGTGGCAGCAGAAAGGAAAGAGAGAAGGTAAGCAGGAGGGGGAGATGGAGAAGGAAGGAAGGAAAGAAGGAAGGAAGGAAGGAAGGAAGGAAGGAAGGAAGGGGGAGAGGGGAGGGAAGGAAAAGAGAAAGAGAGCCGCCTTCCCCCAGCTCCATCTAATGGGAACGACAAGTGTTCCCAGCAAAAAAAGTGATTCCACAAAAGGTGGAATGAGAACAAGGGACCTTTTGGGAATCACTTACAAAGTGGAGTGGAGCCAGATTGGAAAGTGAATTATACCCCAAGTGGGAATGACCCCTAGGATTCAAGATGCTGTTACATCAGTCTATGTCTGTGATGAAGATAAACCTTGGGAGGCATTGTAATTGTCACTGTTGCTTATTTTCCACACCCTGAAGAAGTGAGCAATTCCATGGACAGCACTAACCAGAACCGGTTTCCTACCAAAGGGCAAGTCTACTGGAGGCTTGTGCATCTTATATGAGTTATTTACAAATACACAAATAGTGAGTGTGTCAAGGCAAGCACTGGTACTAGGCACATGCTTACAAGACAGCAAAAACACTGCCCAGTCTCAGACACCCAGAGACCGGTGTTGTGTTCCCTGATTGTAAACAGCTGGAGTAGCAACAAATACCAGGTGCTGTAGGCTTTATTTCAGAGGAGGAAACTGGCAAAACCACCTCTGCCCCCTACACTTGGAGAAAAACCAAGAGAACCCTGTGAAATTCATGTGTCTACCATAAATCAACAGGCCACTTGAAGACACATACACAACATAGTGCTTTCAGTCATCTTTCTGTGCTGCTTTCTCTATCCCATACTGTAATCTCTCACTCTCAAACACACACAGGCCTTAGCTTCTACTATTAGTTGAGGAGAAAAGAGTATACACTCCACTTGTATCACAGCCATTAGCACACCTTGGGCAAATATCAAACATTCATATTGAGCTATTGACAAACAATCTTCTAACAGAGTCATTAC
>NW_024830367.1:0-1407 GCF_019175285.1 Sceloporus undulatus
TATCACTTAGCAATATAGAAATTAACACTACAATAGCACACTCCTATATACTGTATCTCTACTTTAAACATTGAATTCAGTGGATTTACCCTGCTGGGAAGGATGGGTATGGGATAAACATTAGCTTACACAGTCAGCCCTCCATATCCAACAATGTTTTATCCCCGGATTCCAGCATCCATGGCTTGAAAATATTTTTTAAATTTATTAATTCCAAAAAGCAAAGCTTGATTTTTCCATTTATATAAAGGACACTATTCTACTATGCCATTGTATTGCATGGGACTTGAGCATGTGTGGATTTTAGTATCCGCAGAGGTCCTGCAACCAAACCCCAGCAGATACCAATGGCCCATTGTAATTTCCTGTGAGACTTCATGGAGTATTCTGCCTTTTTCCTGGAGTAAACAAAATACTGGAATGAAATGTGGGATAAAGTGTATTTAACTGTGTCCTTTGAGTGGCTGCAATGTTTTGCTTTCTGCAATATATATATATATATATATATAGTTGGTTTCGGGAAAGCTGTTACTTTTTGTTCCATGAGATTATGCTTTATTTTACCTCTGGGTGCTGGGCATAGTGCTGTTACCTGTTCAAACAGTGCTATAGTGACCCCTAGTGACAGTTTACAAGGATTATGAAACAACACAATTTAAAAAATATTTTTGCTTTGTACCTATACAAAGAACTGTATGTGTCTCCAAGCTGTCTGACAACTTACAATGAACCCATTAATTTCATAAGGCTTTTTTAGGCTAGAAATACTCAGAAGTGGTTTGCAATCTCTGTCCTCTGAAATATAGCCTACAGCATCTGGTATTACTTGACAGTTTGCCAGTACTTCGTACCTCTGTCTGTGCTTAGCTTCCAAGATGAGACAGAATTTGGTGCTTTCAGGGCATCATGAATAATTTATATTCTTCTTTTCCCTAATAACATCCATGAAGCAGATTGGTTGCTAATGCCACCCCATGCTAAATCCTGTTCTGTGTTGAGAACCACTTCCCGCATCCTTTCTCAGGAATTGCACAACTATGTTCAGCCACAAGATGACATAAAGCAGTTGTTTCTAATTATTTATCTCATAGAGTGAGGCCAAGTCATGAGTGTATCATATTCCTAAATGGATAGGACAGGATGTAATCTGTTGGGTATTGAACAGCCAATCTTATGAATACGTATTCCAGTCATCATGGGTGGAGCCCACTACTGGAGTTATTAACTAATAAACTATTGCAGGTTAATGTTGCAGTGTAGATGTAAACAAACACCCACACGTTATGTGGTTATAAGAAATAAAAAAGAGCAAAGTTATACCCCCCCCAATCTAAGTAGTAATAGGATTCCCTCTATTTCACATTCAAACGTGTCATGATTATGAATCTGTAGCCAGATGGGCACTAT
>NW_024830368.1:0-391 GCF_019175285.1 Sceloporus undulatus
TCAGCCATAGAGAAGAGTTGCTCTGAGTGCGAAGGAGGAGGAGGTCCAAGGGCTGAGGGAGGGAAGGCAATGGGGAAAGGTCAGTGCCAATGGCCATGGAGGGCAGAAGGTGACAATGCCTAAGAAACTCCTCTGAGTCCCAGCCATTCTAGGAATGAGTGTCAGGAGTGAGTCCAGGGGGCTGAGGGTGTTTCCTTTCTCAAAGCGGGAGGCAAGGACCGGTGGGACCCTCCCCAGCTCTTGCTGAAAGGGAGGGTCTCTTTCCCCACCTCTCTCTCCCAGCCCCCAAAGCCCAGCCTCCCCACTGGCCCTGAGTCTGCCTCCCTTCCTCTGACCCCACAGGCCCCTTCCCTCCTTCCTTCCTTCCTTCCTTCCTTCCTTCCTTCCTTCC
>NW_024830368.1:491-1407 GCF_019175285.1 Sceloporus undulatus
CCCAGCCTCCCCACTGGCCCTGAGTCTGCCTCCCTTCCTCTGACCCCCACAGGCCCCTTCCTTCCTTCCTTCCTTCCTTCCTTCCTTCCTTCCTTCCTTCTTTCCCTTTTTCCTTCCTTCACCTCAAAATTGAATGCCAGAGGCGCAAAGGAACACACGTCCTTCCTTTTGGCCCAAGGATCCTGGCCTCCTTCTCTCTTTTGAGCCTCAGGAGAGAAAGAGAGACCTGTGTTCAACTGAAGCCTCAGAGAAGGTTCTGGAACATTATTCCCCACAGTCACAAGCAGCACAAAATGGCTGCCTCTTCCTCAGCGCTTGGCAGATAGCAGTTTGAGGCCTTCAGGGGAGAGAGAGAGACTGAGGGAAGAGAGGAAGGGGGTCCTGGAAGGAGGGGTTCTTGGGAGATAGAGAGCCTTCCTGGGATATTTGGGGTTTGCTTCCTAAGAAAGGGGTCTCTGGCCTCATAAAGGATTTGGGGCAAAATGAATCTGAAAGGCAGTAGTAGCCTTTTCTCTTTCCAATGAGATTTAAACTGTATTTCCTGGACTGGGTCTCCCAGCATCCACATGGCCAGAAAGAAGAAGGTCCTGCCCTGCAGTAAGGCCACTCCAATCCCTCTGAACCCAGGACTACAACTCCCACATCTTTTTGACCAAACACATTAGCAATAACTTTCTTTCTTTCTTTCTTTCTTTCTTTCTTTCTTCCTAGCTGGTTTATGAGCTGTGATTAAGCCCTGTTAGTTGTGTTACTGCTCTTGTTGTCGTTTTGTGCCTCCAAGTTGTTTCTGAGTTATGGCAACCCTAAGGCAACCTTATCATGGGGTTTCCTTGGCAGGTTTCTTCACAGAGGGGTTGCCTTTGCCATCATCTGAGGCTGAGATAGTGTGACTTGCCAAGGGTCACCTAAATCCAAA
>NW_024830369.1:0-1407 GCF_019175285.1 Sceloporus undulatus
TGCCTCACTGAACTACAGATTCAAATATTCTACAGGATGTTGCTATCACAATTAAACTACGATTGAAAGAGATCTAGGACTCCTAGTAGACCACAAGTTGAACGTGGGCCAACAGTGTGATTCGGCAGCTACAAAGGCCCATGTGATTCTAGGATGCATCAAAATGAGTATAGTTTCTAGTTCAAGGGAATTAATAGTGCCACTCTATTCTGCTTTGGTCAGGCCTCACTTGGAATAATCCTGTGTCCAGTTCTTGGCCCAACAATTCAAAAAGGATGTTGACAAATTGGAGAATGTCCAAAGGAGGGCAACCAAAGTGGTGAAGGGTCTGGAAACCATCAAGGTCAACGAGGAGCAGCTTAGAGAGCTTGTTATATTTATCCTGGAGAAAAGAAGATAAAGAGTGGATATGATATCCATTTTTAAGTATTTGAAAGGGTGTCATTTTGCACAAGGAGCAGGCTTGCTTTTTGCTGACACAGAGAAAAGGAGACACCACAATGGATGCAAGCCACAGTGAAAGAGGTTCCACCTAAACATTTGGAGGAACTTGGTGACAGTAAGAGCTCTTTGACAGTGGAATATACTCCCTTAGAATTTGGTGGAGTCCTCTTCTTTGGAGGTCTTTAAAGAGAGGCTGGATGGCCATCTCTTGGGGATGATTTGAATGTGTATTCCTGCAGGGCAGAAGGGGGTTGAACTGGATGGCCCTTGTGGTCTATTCCAACTATGATTCTATAATTCTAGTGGAACCATAGCGACGTGATAATATAGTATGAAAGGGCCCTCAGCCTTTATAGAAAGAGCCATGGATTCAGGTTCCTTACCTACAGAAGCCAGATTCTCATAATTGTCCATCATTACATAACTGTACAAAAGTTTCTGTTTCTTCGTCAACAGATTCCATTCATCCTCAGAGAAATATATCACCACATCTGCAAAGGTCACCTGAAATAGAAAATAGCCCTCATCCAGAGAGTGACTGAGCAAAAGGGGAGGAAAGCACAAGGTTCATCCCAAATATTATTTGATCACTTTAGAATTCAGTCCAGGAAATAAACTTTAAATTCTGTCAGCAAGAAAAAAGCTACTGCCTTTGAGATCAGTTTGTCTCAAAATCTTTCAATATAATAAACAATATAATTTAGGACATGCCTGGGATCTGAGGATGGATTAGGATACTGACTATACCAAAATATATAGTACATTTAGCCACAAAAGAAGTATAGTGCATTTTGCCATTTCTTGCCACATTTCAGAGGCAAATATCATTTTTCAAAAAACAATTCTGGGAAGCACTCTGGACTTGAAGGCCACTGGGCCTACCCCCAATTTAGATCCAGAGATAGTCTCCCATATGCCCAACATTTCACAGACAGGAAAAGCAAGGCACATGTGAACAAGCAG
>NW_024830370.1:0-1407 GCF_019175285.1 Sceloporus undulatus
GGTCCCCATAAGTCAGAAATAATAGGCTCACCTTAAGGTCCCCATAAGTCAGAAATGATAGGCTCACCTTAAGGTTCCCATAAGTCAGAAATGATAGGCTCACCTTAAGGTTCCCATAAGTCAGAAATGATAGGCTCACCTTAAGGTCCCCATAAGTCAGAAATGATAGGCTCACCTTAGGGTCCCCATAAGTCAGAAATGATAGGCTCACCTTAGGGTCCCCATAGGTCAGAAATGATAGGCTCACCTTAGGGTCCCCATAAGTCAGAAACCACTTGAAGGCACGCAACAACAACAAGAAGTCGCTACAAATACGCACACAGCCAAAAGAATGGAAGGAGAGGACATGGAAGTGACACCAACTGGCAAACCCCTCTATTATGAGAACTCACACTTCTTTAGACTAATCTAACCATCAGATTTAAACCAATGAAGTTACTTCTAATAGGTGGAAAGAGGCTTGAACCGACAGTTAATGGAGTCTTTCCAATTCTAGGCAATGCATTTAGAAACATACCAGATGAAACGGAGAGTCAAGAGCAACTGTAGCAATTTAATTCTGTTTTAATATAATATTTTTGTATATGTTTTTCACTGTATGGTGTTTTTTAATGCTGTAAGCTGCCCTGAGTCCCAAGGGCAGGATATTAATATTAATAATATTAATAATCAAACAACTAGGCTCTCAGGCTTCTTAGCCCACCTAAGACTTTCCAAGAGTCTTGATGCATTTAGAGAGCATTCCCTATTTCCAGACAAGATGGGAGATTTCGTGCATCTTGAAAATGGCTGCTCACATAAAAACACAAAGTGGTGGCAGCAGGCAGATATATATATATATTACCGAATTATACAGTTGAGGCAGATTACATGCATGAATCCATGACAACGGCTGCCTAAGACAACAGAGTGCTTCTCTCCTTGAACGTACCAACAATGCTTGAAAAAAGGCAAGATGTGCCTTCCCTGAGGACATTTGTGAGAGCAATAAACTAAGGCCAGCATGGCACATTGGTTTGAGTGTTGGATCAGGACTCTGGAGACCAGAGTTCAATTCCTACCTTGGCCATGGAAACTCATTGAGTGACCTGGGGCAAAATCACACTCTCTCAGCTTCAGCGGAAAGCAATGGCAAACTTTTTCTGACCAAATCTTGCCATGAAAATCCCATAACAGGGGATGACTTGAAGGCATACAACAACAACAATAAATTAAAGCATCAAAACTACCTGTTGTAAGTTACCTGGAGGCAGGGTTATGATGGTATAAACACAGTTACAGTTCAGAAGGTGATAGGTGATAACAACATTTTCTGTTTGGGAATGATGAGTAATGTATTTATCAGTTTCTTGTGGGTTTTTGGGGTTCTGTAGCCATGTTCTAGGAGGGTTTATTCCTGACGTCTCG
>NW_024830371.1:0-1407 GCF_019175285.1 Sceloporus undulatus
TGAACATACAGGCAGGGACCCAAAGACATATAGTATACACTGACATATGATGGTATGCACCAGTGACATCAAAGGTCATTGTTCCCAAGACACAAGAAGGCTGAGGATGTTCTGGGGAAGAATGCACTGCAGGGTGATGGGTTGTACAGTGCGTCCTGGTGTTTGGTTCCATGACCCACTGTGGATACCAAAATCTGTAGATACTCAAGTCTCATTAAATACAGTGACTTAGTAAAACAATGTTCTTTATACGAAATGGCAAAATCAAAGTTTGCTTGTTGGAATCTATATATTTTTTTGAATATTTTCAAACTGTGGATGGTTGAATCCATGGATAAAAAATTCATGGATGTGGAGAGCTGACTGTAGTTGGAAATAAACATTACAAGTGTGTGTAAAGTAATGTCAAGTCAATTGTCATTGTAATGGTGTATCATCAGTGGTCCAATAAACAGCACTCATACATTTCTTCATCTAGTCTTTGCTACAGGTTTCTGATATATATTCTGGAGCTGGCAAATGAGTGGAAGCAATGTACTTTTATGCCAGTTTAAATACAATAACACATGATTCCACTTTGATCTTCCATAGAGTCGATGATGCATCTGTATGCATACCTGAGTCCTTTATATTTGTATCTTTAATACCTGTTCTCTAAATTGGAGGAGAATATCCCTTTTTAAAAAATAGAAACACCCATCATTTTCTCCCCCCCATCCATTTTCTTCATAGTTTTTACTCTGGGTTCCAGGAAACATGGAAGATTATTCACAACACATTGGTATTATTCATGGGTTTCTTAATAGTTGATGCTTTATTCTGGCTTTATTGTAGGGTTCTGGAATAGAGCCAGCATGATGTAGTGGTTTGATGCAATTAGCCCCACTCTGGAGAGCAGGGTTCAAATCCTAGCTCAGCAATGGAAACCCACTGGGTGACCTTGGACAAGTCACACTCTCTCAGGCTCAGAGGATGGCAATGTCAAATCCAGTCAAACCCTATTGCAAACACTATGGCATTCTCTGAAGATGCCAGCCACAGACGCTGGCAAAACATCAGGAATAAACTGCTTTAGAACATGGCCACATAGCCCAAAACCCCCACAAAAAACTACCTATTGCAAAATGTCTGGTTTATCATATCCATGTACATAGATCACCAGGTTCTATCAAAATGAAGACATTGGATGTCATATTCTCTGTAAAGTAAATTAAAATTAATCTGCTTTTGGCTTGAGAGGGAAGAAACAGGCTTCTGCTGATTTTCTGCACATTTGTTGATTTGTTACATGGAAAATGTATGCATTTTGTAATGTCCAGTTTTCCATTATGACATGCATAAGAATGAAAAAGAAATGCCCCGGATGATTTAGTATTAATAGTGGAAGACCCGCAAAAAAATATAGAA
>NW_024830372.1:0-1407 GCF_019175285.1 Sceloporus undulatus
GACACCGTCAGGGATACTTTCAAACATAAATGCATAGTAGGACTGTCTGGGATCATGAAAGGATAGTGAACTCAGTCTTTTCTGTGCTTGGAGCTTAATAGTATTCTAGGGTCACAGTTGTAAGGACCAAAATAGGCAAACCCTTCCCTGAAAGTGGAATCCCATAGGTCTGTTTCAGGACACATCAACCATGTGAGCAGAGTTGCAGGTTGGGAAGAGGCTGGAGTAGTGCTTAAAGATCTCCACTGGCTGCCCATTCGCTTCTGAGCTCAATATAAGGCGTTGGTTATCACCTATAAAGCCCTAAATGGCATGGGCCCAGGATTCCTAAAGGACCGCCTCTCCCCATACAATCCGCCTCGCACCCTCAGAACATCTGGGCAGCAACTGCTGAAGGTGCCTGGGGCTAGGTTAGCTTCTACCTCTAGAAGGGCCTTTTCCACAGCTGCCCCAGCCCTTTGGAATACGCTGCCCACGGAGCTCCGCTCATCTACCACCCTGGCCCAATTTAGGAAGGACCTCAAAACCTTCCTATTCAAGCAGGCATTCCCCGACTAAATATCCTGTGGGCCTCCCTCCTCTTCCGTGGCCATGAGGTTGGGCTAACGGGGCCTTTGTTATTGTTTTAGACTGTGTATTGTTATTGTTTCGTGTTTTTAACTTGTATTTGTTTGCACTTGTTGCATTGTTGTAAGCCGCCCTGATCTTTTTGGAAGGGCGGGATATAAATAAAGATTTTATTTTATTATTTATTTAGTTTACATTGGCTTTGATGGATGCAATCTGATATTGAGCCAGTTTCTTTTTGTTGTTCATCCTTCTTGCCTTCACTCCAACCCAACCAATGGCATCTGGGATCGATGGCAAGAACCCCACCATCGTCACCCAAAAGCATGGATCTAAGGACCTTTTGTCCTTGTTGCTTGCTTGGATTTACAAGCCGCAACTCTTTGGTAACTAAGGGCTGGTACACAAGGCCCTCAAGGGGCATATTGATGGATTGGGGCCGTGGCAACCGCATGCCATGGCTCCGGTCCTGCCTTCTTCCAGCCCCAAAAGAAGCCACAACATGCTGCTCCTTCTTGGGGTGGAAAAAAGCTGCCCTTCTTTGCTCCTGTGGCATCTGAAGACCGCACTGCCGGAGCGTCGCTACAATGCCTGCCATGACTTTTCACTGCCTAAGCCTTCCAGATCCAAACCTTCCCAATAATAGATCCCTCATGGCCATAAAAACCCTATATGCCTTTCTCAGCTTCGTTCTGGAAGGAAGTAAAAAGAAGATCCATTAAAACTGTAACAACGATTAGTTTTATTTTGCCAGTAAAATATTCACAGAACAGTTTCTGAGAAATGGAACGACGCAAATTTAATTCAGACCCATTTTAATTAATTTGCACATAAATACTT
>NW_024830373.1:0-1407 GCF_019175285.1 Sceloporus undulatus
AGATCCAGTATTTGAGCAGAAGTTCAAAAGCACTGGTTGAAATGAAGTCCAGAATGATTTATCTCGCTGAGGATAGGAAATAGTTATTGGAATCCAATTGTTCCTTTCCATATTACCATTCAATAAGTCATTAAAGGGATAGTCAACCGATGGTAAAAAGGTGTTTGGTTGACTTAATGGAAAAATTGTTGCTGCAGAGGTTTAATGGGAAAATTGTTGTTGCAGCCACAATGTCTCCTTCCAGTTCCTTCCAGAATGTGCAAAGAGCAATTCCTGTATTTCAAAATACATATCGGAAAAGGTTTCGAGGAGCAGAGTGTGCCTTTGAGAGCTTGGTTCATGGGATAATAAAACTGGTGATACCCCACCATTTGAAACAACATGAGCTGACTTCCCTTAAGGTACAGCCCTCTGTGCATCTGGCACAAGACTTAGGATTACAGTGCACCCTTTTGTTATGCGGGGATCTATTCCGGACCCCACCCACCCCCACATAAAAAAAGCGCGTATGCTCAAGCCCCGTCATACGCGGGGGCACTGTACTTGATACATGTTTTACAGATTGCGTAGCACTGGTCTGACAACAGCTGCTTTCAGATTCTTCCTGAGCTTCAACCAGTTTCAAGGTGCCATCTCTTCCTAATGAACAAGGAGTGAATGGCTGCATATCCTCCATCATTACACAGATGGAATCTGGGAAACTTGTGTTCAAGCAACATTGGAGTGTAATCAAGATGCCAACAGCTATTAAGACAGTTGGAAATTGTGCCATTTGTCTTGAACTCCCTTCACTTTTTGTATTCCAGACCACAGGATCACCCCCAGTATTTCCCTAAGTTTATTGAAATCAGCTCTCCTAAAGTTTAAAATGTGTGTCTGGGACCTGAATAGACAGGCCAAAATAAATCTTTTTCGGGTCACTTTGGAGGTGTGTTGTTCAAGTGTCACACACATCTTAAGAAGATAGAAGCTGCGCCAAAGCCGCGTTCCAGTCCTTAGTACTGGAGCCTGGCTTTGGCATGGTTTCCAGCCTCTTAGGATGCATACATCATTTAAACAGTATCCCTCCAAAGTGACCCAAAGCTGCTTTATTTTGGTCTGTCTCTTTGGGCCCTCAGACTGTAAGAACGCTTCCAACAAGCATGGCACGCGCTCTGGTTTTCACATGTTTCCCCATAGCTCCCCACCCCACAAGCTGAATGTCTGAATCTTTCTTTGAGAGCAACCAAGGTGGCATGGGAAGTTATAGAGACACTTCTGGAAGCAAAGATGGGCAGCTAGACTATGACAAAAATAAAATAAAACAAAGGAACAATGGCTCCTCTTCATAGAATCATAAAACCATAGAGTTGTAAGAGGATAGGACCAGGTGGAAGATGAGGGACCATGTATGCCACCTTGTGTTCA
>NW_024830374.1:0-1407 GCF_019175285.1 Sceloporus undulatus
TTCCGGGTTGGAGCGGTGGCAATGGCGTCCCGTCTCTGAAAGTCTCTCGGAGACGAGATCGCCGCGCGGCTCTTTTCCCCCTAGATCTGACAGCCCAGAGTCTTCTGAACTGGGAATTCGTCATTGGAAAAGGGGGCACCCCTTTCTTAAATAAAAGAAGGGGCAAATCAGGCTCACAGAGAGCACCGCGAGCCTGTTTGTCAGGCGAGGACGGAGACGGAGAAGCCGCCTCCGCCGCCTGTGCAGGGAGGGTGACAGAGCCGAAGGGAACTGCGCGGTTTGAAGCCGAGGAGAGCGACCGGCACAAAACCACCACCAGCAAGAAAAGTAACAAAGTAAGCTAACAAGCAAAATTAAAACTCTGTGGATACGAGGGGACTTAAAGGGGAAAGATTCCTACATATTAGCTACGAAACAAAAGAAAGAGTGACAGAGAACTAAAAATCCCCAAGGAAAAATAATAGAGGAAAGAGAAAAGGAGCTACTGAGAAAGAAAGAAAAAAATTGACTGCTGGCTACAAGACAGTCAACCTCTAATACTCTGCTATAAAAAGATAGAAAATATCATTACTAACAAAGGGGAGGGTTGCCTAAATTAGAAACATACTGGATTAACTGGAGAAAATAGAAGCTGCTCTAGAAATATTTGTAACAAAATTGAAACATATATTTGACTCTATATATAGGAACTCTGTATAAACTTAAATACCTGCAGACACAATTATAAGACCCTTCAAAATTGTGGTTGTTCTAACATAAGGGACTATACAAAAATACTATAATACAGATTACAGCTTTAAATCATTAAGAACAACAATAATAAACATATATATATATATATTTACAGACATATTAAGGGGAAAAAAGCTGCAAAGCAACTAAAAAGCTGTATAGTAATTGAAAGGAATTTTTGAAAACTCTTAGAGTTGGGAAAAAAAACTTACAACCCTATTGCCTGCTTATCTGCTAGAGTAAAATAAACACCTTTTGGAAAGCTTACAGAGCAAAGGGAAAACAGCTGTGCAACTCTTCTCCTCAGCTAAAAATCTCAAGGCCATAAGAAAAGGAAGACAAAACAAAATACAAACTAAGTAAATATTGTAAACAGATACCTATAAAGCGACCCCTGCTGTTAAAGCGACGTAAGAGACACAACCAAATACAAGTATAAAATAAAGGACTTTGGTGACGTCTAGTGGTAATTGATGATATAAATTCCTCTAAAAAAAATAAAAACTAAGAATTATTATGGCAATGTCCCTTAGAAAATATACTACATCCCAATTACCACAATCTAGCTCCCAAAATAGAAGACCATCTTTGGAATATGCTACTAAACAAACAGAACAATCTATGATATTAGAAGAAATTAAAAAACTAAGCCAACAACAACAACAGATGTTCCAA
>NW_024830375.1:0-1407 GCF_019175285.1 Sceloporus undulatus
GGGATGCTTTGATTGTGATTTCCTGCATGGCAGGGGGTTGGACTGGATGGCCCATGTGGTCTCTATAATTCTATGATTCTATGATTTCTTTTTCACTCTTTGCAACTCAACACTTTCATATGATAGTTTCCGTGTGTGTGTGTGCGTGTGTGTGTGTGTGTAGGTGGGTAGGTTCGTGGGTGGTGTATGTTTAATAATATGAATGATTTTATCTATTTTCAGTTTTAATATATGTGGTAAACTGTCTTGAGTCCCATATTGAGAGAAAGATGGAATAAAATAAATGATTAAATAAATAACCCATGTGGAATAGGTGTAAAAGAGGTACTATCTTGGTAAGAAATATCGTACTTTAGTATCTGCAAATTCTTATTAGCAAAAAGAAAAAAAGAAAAAAGAAAGGAAAGGAAAGGAAAGGAAAGGAAAGAAAGGGGGGGAAAGAAAATAAGCATTATATTTTAAACTTCTTCAGGGAAGCTCAGTGAATAATTCATAGTGCATCACTTATTAGATGCATTTTCTTCTGATTACTGAGAGTCTGAAACACATTGCACACTCTCATATTTATTTGTTTAAGGGCGGAAGAATTGCTATGTCTTTATCAAATGTAAGTGGGAATGTAACATTTTCTTTCCTAATTGTAAATGGTCAGGCAAATAGTATAGTCTACTTTTCCCTCCTGATTAAACTGATTATGCGTGTGAGTGTGTGCATGTGTGTGCGCATTTTCGAAATACATTAAAGAGAATTGTTGTCTCTTGAACTGAGATGTTCTCACATAGTAAAATGTTCATAAATGTTCAGGCTACATGAAAAGGAAATACTAGGAATATACTATCATTGAGTAGAGCAGAGGCAAATGTGAATGAAAGAGATGCTCTGCACAAGGTTTAGTATAGTGATAGGCAACAGTTTCTTGAATCTTTTTATGACATGATCTTCTTTATTTTCATTCTGTGGCCTGAAGTGTCTACCAGATATTTTTGAACTGCAGTTTCTATCAGTCCTTGCTAAAATATCCCAGAATATGGATGCTACAGTAGAACATATAGATGACCACAGTTTTCCACCCATGGGTTAGGATAGAGTGCAGACACTGTGTTCCTCCAAATTATGGACTCCACATCACATCAAAATGAATGGACACATGTTTCCCACTCCACTTGGAGACAGTAAGAAGCAGGACATAATAAGCATGGGGATATGTAAAACAACTGAGATTTATAGTTTATTGTGGGTTTTTTGGGCTATGTGGCCATATTCTGGAATAGTTTATTCCTGGCATTTCAACAGCATTTGTGTATGGCATCCTCAGAGAATGTGAGGATAGAAGTGAGTGGGATATATATATATATACTGCGTAACCTTTGGGAAGAAGTGTTGTTGAATGACAAGGCCTCAGGGTGT
>NW_024830376.1:0-1407 GCF_019175285.1 Sceloporus undulatus
TTTTTTCCATATGTATGTGGCCCTCTAAAGTTCCCTACAGGACCATTGTAATCTCCGATCTCCCAGAAGTTGGCTGGTAGAGAGGCCTCATTTTTCCCAGTTAGGAAACTATCTGTGAAAATCATTTTAAAAAACTAAGCATAAGCTGTGGGACTCTGTTCTGGACAAGAGCTACAGGAGGGTGTCAGTAGCTATGATACTCTACTGTGATTCCTTTGCAGGCATCACCACAGCTGCTGTCTGTGTCTATCCAGCTAGAGTAGCTGATGCAGTAAAGTCGCTCAAGGCAGCTGGATGTAGCATCGCAGTAGCTTCAGGTAAGTCTTCTAATCTTGGATTTTGAAAGTCAAAATCTATTTGCATGGTTGATAATGCTTTTGGAGGTGATGGACTAGACCGTGCCTAGTGTGTGACTCTTAATTTTGTGCAAACTCAAACCTTGTAGAATTTGCATGTAGAGTAAATCAGACCAAGTTAGGCAAATTCACACAGGTCCAAAACACACTGCAGAAATAATCCAATTTGACACTGCTGTAACTGCCATGGCTCAATGTGGTGGAATTTGGAAAACTGTAGTTTTGTGAGATATTCAGCCTTCTCTGTCAGGGACCTCTGGTGCCACAACAAACTATAGTTCCCTAGCACTGAACCAGGTCAGTTGAAACGGTCTCAAACTGGATTATTTCTGCAGTGTGTTTTATACCATATTAACATATTTTAAAATGCTTCTTTTCTGGGCAGAAATATGCAGGACACTGAAGATCCATGTTTAGTCCTTCCTAGGGCTTGGAAAAGTTACATTTTGTATGCACAACCACTCCCAGAACACCATAGCTAGCATGTACGTAGGTAGGAATTGTATTCAGCTGTAGCTCCCATCAGCCTCAGCTAGCATAGCCAGTGGAGAAAAATGCAGTACTGCAGCTTCTAGAAGGGCCACACATTGCCCATTCTTATGATTTCACTAAGAATTGAATAACCTTCCTTCCTGCTTCCTACATTAGATATATTTATTGAAATATTGCCATCCTGCCCTATATCAAAAATCTCAGGGTAAAGTCAATTAAAATAAGTTAAAATAGGTTAAAATAATAAAAATAATTTAAATAGACCCAAAATATATGAAATAGGATTATCAAATTGGAATAGGTTTAAAATACTAAAGGAATTAAACCTACGTGCATTAGCATTTTGAAATAAATCAGTGAAGTCCCAAAGCTTTAACAGTCACATTTTCAACTTGGTGCCTAAATGAAACCAGCATTGGCACCATTCGGGCCTTCAAGGATGCCGCAGTTAAGAAGGCACTCTACCACTTCCTCACACAGTATTTTGACCTCACTGATGGAGCACAGAGGAGGGGCTACCCCACTAGTCCTCAGTCTTTGGGGAGACACAGGTAGGGGG
>NW_024830377.1:0-1407 GCF_019175285.1 Sceloporus undulatus
GGGGGGGATGGTGATTGGTTGGCTTCTACCCTGGAGAGTGAATTTAGGAACAGTGGAGTTGGGCTCTCTGTGGAAATGGTTAAGCTGAGCTGCCTCTAACTCTGCTTAAAATGTTTATTGGGAAATAAACAAGATGTTATAAGACATCATAAGCCACTGGTTGGAGCCACAAGTCTCCTTCCAAAGGGAATCAACCTTGGATAAGTACTGCAGTCCTGGAATTTCTGCATCACTTGGAGACAGGCCAGCCCAAAACATTTTGTTGCCAGGGCAAAACTTAAGTTCCACGTACAGAAATCATCTTCTACTCAGTTACATCTTATTTCAATACTGAAGACCTTTTACACTACTCAGTTATAGTGCTATGATTCCATGCTTACTACCCTGGCTGCATCCTCTGGAATCCTGGGGTTTGTAGCTGAGAATTCTAAATGTCTCTCCCTAAACTGCAAATCCCAGAATTCCCTGGGATGTAGTCATGGCAGTGAAAGTGGAATCATTGCACTGTAATTGTGTTATGTGGAAGGACTCTATCTGGTGGAAAAGTGTTGTCCGCTTCATCAGGGGGCCTAAATACAATAAGGGCTTCAGATCCTGTCTGATCAAGGAAGCCAATCAAGGTCAGCCCTAGGTAGTACTTGGATGGGAGTTTGTTATTGTGTGCCTTCAAGTTGTTTCTGGCTTATGGTGACCCTAAAATGAACTTGTCATGGGGTTTCCTTGACAAGATTTGTTCAGAGGTGGTTTGCCTTTGCCTTCCTCTGAGACTCAGAGCATGTGACTTTCCGAAGATCACCCAGTGGGTTTTATGGCTGAGCTGGGAATCGAACCCTGGTCTTCAGAATCATAGCCCAACACTCAAACAACTACACCATGCTGCCTCAGTACCTAAAAAAGATGTGACTGTTTTGTGAATTTTGGAAGTTATTATACTTTGCTGTATGGCCAACATGGCTATCCCCAAATACATTCACACAAGACTTTAACTCTATCCACTTATTGTAGTAGTTAGAGAGAGAGAGAGTGACTGACACCAGCTGTTCAAAATCCTATTTTGTCATTGCTATCAGAATTGTCTGGTGATAATTTTGTTGTCCGAGGCATTTATAAAAGCTGGCTAAACTGCTTGAATTTTGCATTAACTCTGACAAAAAGCAACCATCACATCTCCAGACACAGTAGGGATGGTGCAGGGCCAAGGTGACCAGATGCCCTCCTTTTCCGGGATGTGTCCTACACACTTCAACCTCCTTGTCCAGGAGGAATTCCCAAAATGTCCTCCATTCTCAGGATGATGAAGAAGCATGAATTTACATTTCTAGGAGTGTTTCTAGCTTTTACTGGGCAATCTTCACCCCTTTTCTTGCAAGCCCTACATTTTGCGGGACCTTGTCTTCCTTTGTGGTT
>NW_024830378.1:0-1407 GCF_019175285.1 Sceloporus undulatus
TGACACTGTTGATCACTGTCTCCTGGTTGATTTACTTTCTGACCTTGGGTTCGCCGACTCTGCTCTCGACTGGTTTAAATCTTACTTGTCAGACAGATCTTTTGCAGTGGTCACGGGTGGTCAGACTTCATCCTCTGTTCCGCTATCTGTTGGAGTTCCCCAGGGCTCTGTCTTGGGTCCCCTTCTGTTCTCTCTATACACACTGTCTCTAGGTAAACTCATCACTTCTTTTGGTTTCTCCTATCATTTGTATGCCGACGAGACTCAGCTGTATCTCTCCACCCCTGACCTTTCTCCAAGGCTTGAACAGCAAGTGTCTTCTTGTCTGACTGCCATCTCTCAGTGGATGCGGCTTTGGCGCTTGAAGCTCAACATGTCCAAGACTGAGCTTCTTGTCTTTCCACCTAAACCCTCTCTCCAATATTGCCTTTCTGTTTCTGTTGACGACATTTATATTCATCCGGTTCATGAAGCCTGCAGTTTTGTCTTCATTTTTGACCCTTCTCTGTCTTTTATCCTCCAGATCCAGGCCACCGCCAAGGTCTGTGGATTCTCTCTCCACAACATTGCCATTCCTCTCAGCCCCTACTGCCAAGACTCTGGTCCATGCCCTAGTGGCATCGCAACTAGATTAGTGTAACCTTCTTCTGACAGGGCTTCCTCTCTCACACCTCCATCCTTTAATCTCTGTCCAGCATTCAGCCGCAGGCATTATCACATCCGCTCCCCTCTTTGACCATGTTTCTCCTCTCTTCTCCTCCCTTCATTGGCTCCCCTTCCCCTTCCGCATCGCATACAAGCTTTTGTTATTGACTTTCAAAGCCCTCCATGGGTTGGCCCCTCCTTACTTATCTGACCTTCTTTCTCCTTACATTCCTACTCGCACCCTCCGCTCTGGTAGTCAGGGTCTCCTGTCACAGTCTAGGACTACCACTGCCTGCTCCCGACTTCATCCCTTCTCACTTGCTGCCCCTTACTCCCAGAACCTTCTTCCCCCAGATGCGCACCTCATGCCTTCTCTACCCAGTTTCACAACTGAGTTAAAGACTATATGGTTTAGAGAAGCGTTCCCAGGGGTGAGCCCCTCTCTGCCCCAGGAAGCCTCCTTTTAACCATCCATTAAGAAGCCAAGCCCTCCCTCCAGTCCCTCTCCCTTGGTCCAGGCCTCGGAGGAAGAGAGGGACCCCTGCACCCCTTCTTCCCCTCCACCACTCCCTTCTTCTCCTTTTGTGTCGAGTCTTTTCCGATTGTAAGCCTGAGGGCAGGGAAACGTCTAATTAAAAAGATTGTATGTGCAGCGTTGTGTAAATTTACAGTGCTATATAAATAAAGGTTAATCATCATCATCATCATCATCATCATCATCATCATCATCATCATCATCATCATCATCATCATCATCATCTT
>NW_024830379.1:0-1407 GCF_019175285.1 Sceloporus undulatus
GGATTCCATCCACAGAATTAGATGGTCCTTCTGTCGGTATATCAATTACAGAGGTGACATCTGTAGTTGAAAGAAAAAGTCCAAGAAAGAAATATGTATCTTAATATATATGACACCTGTTTGAAGACTAAACACAACATTTAACTTGCTAATTATGTATATGCTTGAAAATGAACAATGTCTCCAGATACGAAACATGTTCTAATATTTTTTTAGAGAGTATTAAACACCTTGATACAATCAAAATATGTTGATAATGTTGCACTTTATGCACGACATATTTTAAAATAAACATCCAACAAAGTAAGGTATTCCCCATTACCTGAATGCTCCAGATCTCCTGTCTCTATTACAGTGAACGGAAGACTGATAACTGTCTGATCATCTTCATCAGTTTCATCAGAATCTGAAAGACATATAGAAATAAACACATAGCTGAAAAAGGTATCACATGTGATAGTGTAAAATTACCAATATAATTTATGCAGCAGAAACACATACCTTGAAAACTATCCTGAGTGCTGTGTGATGACATGTTGATCCCGTTGTGGCTTGAGTCACAGTTGTTTGGTTGAGAAGGGTCCAGAAGTCCATTGTCCTCTACACCTTGCCTTTCAAAATCTATACTTCGAGACAACCTGTTTGGGGCAATGCTTACATCACCCTGAAAAATGGAATCTAACTCCTTGTAATATGGGCAGGTGACAGGCTGCCTTCCACTCATTTTATTGTTTTTTACTACCCTTCTATATTCAAAACGCAATTTCTTCGATTTGCTTCTGCACTCCTCAGCTGTGCGTTGATGATTTCTTTTTGCCATTTCTTTTGATACTGCTTTAAATAATCCTAAATTCCTGTAACTAGATTTTAATTTGGATTGAAGTCTTAACTCACACCAAATTTCCAGCAAAGATAGCACCTCATCCTGGGACCATGTCCTCCCTCTAGGTTGCTTATTTCCCACACTGTCATCCTCTACAGTGCCCTCCATATTTCTCATTCAATTCTACCAGCTATAAAGGAGAGGTAAGAAATCCACATAAACTTGCCTATCTTATAGCTGCAATTGGAATGATTTAATTTTGGGCAGTAGGTGGCGCTATGTGCGGTTTCGGCGGGAAAGGAACCAGGAAGGAAACGGAAGATTGGTTTGTTGTGGAGGAAGACGCTGAGAGGAGAGGCAGCCATGCCGCGACCGAGGGGATCATATTGGCAAAAGGAGGAGATATTGCTCCTTCTGCATTTTGTCAGGAAGAGTGGCATGGTGCCCACTCTGATGCGCTCCCGCTCCGTGCCAAACAGGCCTATCTATAGAGATATAACAAGGCAATTGAGGGAACGCGGATACAAAAGAAAAGTGGAACAGGTGGGGTCGAAATTTAAAGTAATGCGGAACAATTTCTATAA
>NW_024830380.1:0-1407 GCF_019175285.1 Sceloporus undulatus
TTAGGCAAACTCATTAGTTCTTTTGGCTTTTCTTATCATCTGTATGCTGATGACACTCAGCTATATTTTTCCATCCCTGATCTTTCTCTGGGTCTCAAACAGCAAGTTTCATCTTGTATTACAGATGTTTCTCAGTAGATGCAGCAATGGCGTTTGAAGCTCAATATGTCTAAAACTGAGCTTCTTGTTTTTCCACCAAAGCCTACAGTGCAATATTCCTTTTCTATTCTTCTTGACATCTTTAGTCAACCTGTGCAGGAAGCCCGCAGTCTTGGTTTCATTTTTTTTTTTTTTTTGCCTTGTCATGTATGTCCCAGATTCAGCCATAGCTAAGGCATGCAGATTCTTTCTCTATAATATTGCTAAAATCTGACCATTTCTTTCGGCCTCTACTGCCAAGAATCTAGTTCATGTCCTAGTGGTCTCATGGCTGGATTTTTGTAACCTCCTGTTGGGCCTTCCTCTTTCTCACCTCCATCCTTTAATTTCTGTTCAGCATCATGTCTGTTCACCGCTTCGATCACATTTCTCCTTTATTGTCATCCCTCCATTGGCTCCCCCTCCCTTTCCATATTTGTTACAAACCTCTGATGACTTTTAAAGTCATACATGGGCTGGCCCCTCCTTACTTACCAGAACTTCTTTCTCCTTACCTTCCCATTTGTATTCTCCATTCTGGTAGTTAAGGACTGTTGTCTCAGCCAAGGTTTTTCACTGCTCCTTCATGGATCTGCCCCTTTTCATTTGCTGCTCCTCACTCCTGGAAGCTCCTTCCCCCATGTGCACAGTTTATCACCTCTTTAACCAGCTTCAATACAGTACTGAGGTAAAGACAATACTGTACAGGGAAGTGTTCCCAGACATTACATGATTGTTATCCAATGTTATTTAAATTTGTTGTCTGCTATACTTTATTCTTTGAACATTAAATGTATTAATAATTATTGTTTAATTATTTTTGTAGAATGTATGTTGTAGGTAGATTTATTTTATCTATTTAATTGATTGTATGTACAGTGTTGTGTAAATTTACAGCTCTTTATAAATAAAGCTTAATAATAATAATAACCCCTGAAATTAAGGAACCATAAAGGTGAAATAAAAGTTTCCACTGGACATGAATTTCTAATTGTAACTAACAGTAGGAGGTAGTGCTCATCTCTGTTACTAAGCCATGAAGAGCCAGTGTTGTCTGAAGATGACTCTGGTGGTCATGTGGCATGGAACACTGTTACCTTCCCACTGAAGTGGTACATATTTATCTATTTGCATTTGCATGCTTTTGAACTGCTAATTTGGCAGAAGCAGGACTAATGGTGGGAGCTCACTCTGTCATGTAATGCCTGGGCCTCAAACTGTCAACCTTCCAATCTTGCAATTGTCAGAATTGGCATCTTAACCATTAAG
>NW_024830381.1:0-1407 GCF_019175285.1 Sceloporus undulatus
TTTTTGTCTGTGCTAATTGGGAAAGGCTCTTGAATTTATGAACAACAAAGTTATTGTTGCTGGAGAGTAGACTTTGTAGTTTGCTTTTTGACAGAAAATATTCAGCCAACAAACAAACAAGCCTAATTCTCTAAATGTTAGCAAACCAAAATATATTTAGATACTTTTTCATTATATGGATATTTAGGGAACATACAATGGATTTGAGTTATGCAAACAGCAGAATAATTGGCATAATAGAATACATTCTAGACTAAAAAAAATCCCTTTGAGTATTGTAGATTTATATTTTTAGCAATAAGGAATATTGTTTTAGGGTTTTTTCACTGTACAAATTTATTTCAATAAATACAGTGTGCCCACGTCATACACGGGCACACCATATGTGGCTTTCAGCTTACACTGAAAGCCGTGCGCTGGAAGAGGCAATGGCGCTCGCGCCCTTGGTGCATGCACTGAACCATAGGCACAAGCCTCAATGGCTCCAGCATATGCAGTATTTCCCTTACGTGGGAGGGGAGGGGATCCTCTGTATCAACAAACTATTCTGAAAGCAAAAGTAGGAAGCTGTGTAAAGAAAACTTTGACTAACAGCATGTCTATTCACAAGTAAGCTACTTATCCCTTGGTAAATGTAGAATTAGCAGCTTTATACCACAGCACTACACAGTAACCTGGGAATAAGCCCCACTGAACTGATTTATGTCTGAATAAACTGTATGTGAAGACAGATACACAAAGAATATCATGACCCTAAACATAACCAAAGCAGTATTTACCAAGCTCATCTGTATATGTTCCAAACATATAATCTTAAGGTATGTATGCTTGTATATACATCTCCATAGCAATGTAACAGTCATATGCAAAATAACATTGTGTGTTACTAATAGGACAAGAGTCCCATCTTTTCCCATCATCCTTCTTTTTATACTGAAGACTAATATAACTATCTCTTTGTAAGTAGCAGCTATATGGATATCCATCCATCCATCCATCCATCCATTGAGATATAATGCAAAGTGGAGAAAATATTCTTTACATTCACAACTATAGCTTTATTTCCCACCTTGCATGCTGCATTGAAGACACCAAAATATCCCATTGGATGAACTGAATGAAGCATTATTTCTTCAGAAAATTAAAGTGACACATTGTAACTAAGTACCTGAATTGCAAATATAAAGGTTAACAGGTAAAGAAGGACAAAGGAAAAGGTTGGCTATGCTACTCAGGCCTATTACAGACAGGCGTAAAGTATGTCCCCAGGACGTACAAAATGGTGGCACCCATTCTACATGGGCACCGCCATGGGGACGTCACTACCGCACCGCCTCCAAATGGGGAGGCGCAGAAGTGATGTCCCGGTGCCGTGCGAGGGCGCCTGGGGCGCTCTTTCCATAGCAC
>NW_024830382.1:0-653 GCF_019175285.1 Sceloporus undulatus
GGAACTAGTGAATTGATCCAAAATTAATTGATCGTAATTTAATTGATCGTATAGATCACATAAGATTTCGGACCGTCTGATGGAGATAGAAATGTTGTGATACAAAACCCAGTGATGACAATGACAACACTCCAAGATGGCTTCTCGTTTCGAAGCCGGATTTATTTGAATCGATTAATTCATTTTAATTTAGGGGAAAAAATAACAAAATAAACGAGGATTTGGTGGGTTTGAAACTGGATGCTAAGGTTTGTTGGCCAAACAATTTGTGCAACTCTGTGTGTGTGTGTGTGTGTGTGTGTATTTTGCGTATGTGCGAGCGTGTGCAATTTAATCTTCCTTGGGCTGCGAAATCGATTTCTGCTCTTTCTTAATGCTCTTTCCGTTACATTTAAAAGCACAATCCTGAGCTAGCTACTCGTTCCTCGAATGCGACACCGTTATGACTTTGGAAAACGAAAACGAACAGCACAACAAATCTTAATCCAACGAATTAACGAATTAATGAATTAACAAATTAATGAATTAATGAATTAACAAATGTTAATCCGATGAATTAACGAATTAATGAATTAACGAATTAATGAATTAACAAATAATCCGCTGAATTAATGAATTAATGAATTAACAAATATTAATCCAACGAATTAACA
>NW_024830382.1:753-1406 GCF_019175285.1 Sceloporus undulatus
GGAACTAGTGAATTGATCCAAAATTAATTGATCGTAATTTAATTGATCGTATAGATCACATAAGATTTCGGACCGTCTGATGGAGATAGAAATGTTGTGATACAAAACCCAGTGATGACAATGACAACACTCCAAGATGGCTTCTCGTTTCGAAGCCGGATTTATTTGAATCGATTAATTCATTTTAATTTAGGGGAAAAAATAACAAAATAAACGAGGATTTGGTGGGTTTGAAACTGGATGCTAAGGTTTGTTGGCCAAACAATTTGTGCAACTCTGTGTGTGTGTGTGTGTGTGTGTGTATTTTGCGTATGTGCGAGCGTGTGCAATTTAATCTTCCTTGGGCTGCGAAATCGATTTCTGCTCTTTCTTAATGCTCTTTCCGTTACATTTAAAAGCACAATCCTGAGCTAGCTACTCGTTCCTCGAATGCGACACCGTTATGACTTTGGAAAACGAAAACGAACAGCACAACAAATCTTAATCCAACGAATTAACGAATTAATGAATTAACAAATTAATGAATTAATGAATTAACAAATGTTAATCCGATGAATTAACGAATTAATGAATTAACGAATTAATGAATTAACAAATAATCCGCTGAATTAATGAATTAATGAATTAACAAATATTAATCCAACGAATTAACA
>NW_024830383.1:0-456 GCF_019175285.1 Sceloporus undulatus
AGAAGAGGAATCCTGAGCATGCTTAGAGTGCATAGTCCTTGAGCATGGAAAGAGAAAAGCAGAAGAAACAACAACTTGTGACTGACAGGGGGCATTTGTGAGACAAACTGGTTGTAACACACTTCAAATTAAACAGTGGATGTCCTGTCTTACATACATCATGGAGGACAAAAGGTAGACTGCTCTGCCAGTGAGGCTCATCTATGAATTCCAAGGCTCTAAAAATAGACAGAATGGAGGGAGTTCCTTTACACCTCCCAAATCTCAAACCTTTAAACAAGCACAAATAGCAATTACTGTATAGAAATACCTTGGTTGAGAGTCAGCAGCTAAGACATTTTTCACAGATAGACTATGCTTAACAGAAAAATCCCTACCCATAATACAGACTTCAGACAAAAGAGGTAGTTGCCTTCAGACTCCTGAATCCCAGGCAGTCAAGGAACAAACAAACAA
>NW_024830383.1:556-1003 GCF_019175285.1 Sceloporus undulatus
AGAATGGAGGGAGTTCCTTTACACCTCCCAAATCTCAAACCTTTAAACAAGCACAAATAGCAATTACTGTATAGAAATACCTTGGTTGAGAGTCAGCAGCTAAGACATTTTTCACAGATAGACTATGCTTAACAGAAAAATCCCTACCCATAATACAGACTTCAGACAAAGAGGAAGTTTCCTTCAGACTCCTGAATCCCAGGCAGTCAAGCCAACAAACAAACAAAGAAACAAACCAGAACAACTTTACAATGGCTGACCCTGCTGTGTCAGCCAAGCTTATGCAAATTAAGGCAAGGGAGACAACTGGGGCTCCCTTTTCCTGATCAAGCAGCCTGACTATGGAAAGTCTAGTTTCCCAAGTACGTAAGTACCAGATTTATTTCACAAAATGCTATGTTTTCTTATCACAACCAAAACAACAAAAGTAGCCCAAATTTGGGTCAA
>NW_024830383.1:1103-1406 GCF_019175285.1 Sceloporus undulatus
CTGAGGAAAAGACCAAAACTTTGGTTTGGGGCTGAGACAGTGTAACTCTGTTGAGTCATACTCTCGGGAAGGAGGATGTAGGACAAGACTCATGGAAGATGACCAGATCAGATTTAAAAGAGCAGAAGAAAAACTTTTGGCTGAGCAGAAGGTCTACAAAAACACACAGTGCTGATCACTGAAGACAAGACAAAAGAGTAGGTTTCTTGAACAATGCAAGAACAACAAAAGAGAAGATGGGGGTGTTTGGGGCAGGAGGCCTCTGAGCATGTGAGGAGAGCAGAAAAAACTGAAACAGGAAAC
>NW_024830384.1:0-1406 GCF_019175285.1 Sceloporus undulatus
TTCAACATGGAGAAATGTAAGGTACTGCACTTAGGGCAGTACCTTACATTTCTCCATGTTGAAATTCATTTTGTTAGCTTTGGCCCAGCTTTCTAGTCTATTCAGGTCATTTTGAATCTTGATCCTGTCCTCTGGAGTATTAGCTATTCCTCCTCATTTGGTATCATCTGCAAATTTGATAAGTATTCCCCCAATTTTTTCCTCCAAGTCATTGATAAAGATGCTTAATAGCACTGGGCCCAGGACAGAATCCTGTGGGACCCCACTGGTCACTTCTCTCCAGGATGAAAAAGTTGTTTTAGGTTGTTATAACCCTCTGTTATAGCAATAGCAAGTACATTTCTATATCGCTTATAAGTGCACTTAAGTACTCTCTAAGCGGTTTACAAACTCTAAGTTAATTACCCCCAACAATCTGGGTACTCATTTTAGTGACCTTGGAAGGATGCAAGCCTGAGTTGATCTTGAGCCCTGAGTTGATCTTGAGCATTGAACTCACAACCTTATGGTTTGTGAGTGAGTGGCTGACAGTAGAGGCATTTAACCACTGTGCCATCAGGGCTCCTGGTCATATCTGTACTGTTGTTATTTCCAGACTTAATTTGTGCCTTTTTTCTTCTTTTTACAATAAAATGCAGTTCCAGCCCTAGCCTTTCAAGTTTCAACAACCGCTCTTGAGCCTTACTAAAGGTTTGTCGTTGCGGTTGTGTTCCTTCAAATAATTTCCAATCTATAGTCAGGGTTTTCTTGGCAAGATGTATTGAGAAATTTCTCTTTGCCTCCTTCTGAGGCTGAGAGAGTTTGACTTGCCCAGTGGATTTCCATGGCTGAGTGGGGATTTGAACCCTGATCATCAGATTTGTACTCATAGCCCAAATTATTACTCCATTATTATTATTATTATTCTCCATTCCAACACCATCACAAACACAGTTGGTGGGACGTGAGAGATGGCCTTCTCGGTGGCTGCCCCTAGACTCTGGAACTCCCTGCCCAGGGAAATCAGAACGTTATTTATTTATTTGTAATGTTTTTAATTGTACTGTTTTTAATGCTGTGAAGCCGCTCTGAGTGGGATATATATATATAAATAAATAAATAAATAAATAAATAAATAACACCACACCAGCTCTTTCAACATTTCCCATTTGTTGACTGAACCTGTTCTACTGCCTCCTTATATAGATGGATTGTTGTTGTTGCTGCGTGCTTTCAAGTTGTTTCCAACTTATGGTGACCTTAATCATGAGGTTTTCCTTGCAAGATTTGTTCAGAAGTGGTTTGTCATTGCCTTCCCCTGAGGCTGAGAGCATGTGACTTGCCCAGGGTCATCCAGTGGGTTTTATGGCCAAGCAGGGAGTCGAACCCAGGTCTCAAGAGTTGTAGTTCAGCACTCAAAACACTAT
>NW_024830385.1:0-851 GCF_019175285.1 Sceloporus undulatus
GATGTGAGAGCAGTAGCTTATTATAATTTAAGAGGCTTAGTTAATTGGTTTCTTGAACTAGAAAAATTGCAGGGGTCTATGGATTGGTTTAGTTTCTTGCTTTCTCTCAGTTGTGGTGGTACAAGGGCTCACTACTATACTCTGCATTCGCCATCTGGCTAGAAAGAAGGAGGCTAAATTAAATGTTTTTTATCCTTAGTTTTTTGTGGGTTTTTGGGACTATGTGGCCATGTTCTAGAAGAGTTTCTTCCTGACGTTTCGTCAGCATCTGTGGCTGCCATCTCTGATGCTGGTGAAACATCAGAAGAAACTCTTCTAGAACATGGCCACATTGCCCGAAAAACCCACAAAAAGCTATGGAAGCCGGCCATGAAAGCCTTCGACTTCACGCTTTTTATCCTGTCTCTCCAAGCAAGTGAGAAAGAATAAATCTCTCATTTCCCCTTGATCTGGGAACAGACCTTTAAAAATTTCTCTCTTCATTTCTACACAGGAAAGTATATTGCGTAGATTTGAATGACAAACTGTGAGCGACTGTGGTTTGTAATTTATGCATTAGGCTGAATGAATTGCTAGAGGCCCTGCCCCAGGTCCTAGGTTTTAGCTCACAAACCTCAGGACCTGAATTCACAACCCTATAAGAGAGATGGAGGGACACCAGAAAGAAGGCAACCAAAGCTATACATATTATCCAGTTGTACCAGTTTGGTGCCATGTTACCAGCTGTGGATCCATCCTACAGAAACCTGGGAATGGGGTGCTTAGAACTGGATGCTTGGTAGAGAGCCCCAGTGCAGTCCTTCATGAGAGTTGCTATATAATTCTAAGTACCTGAAAGATGAAATCCCAGG
>NW_024830385.1:951-1406 GCF_019175285.1 Sceloporus undulatus
GGATGCTTGGTAGAGAGCCCCAGTGCAGTCCTTCATGAGAGTTGCTATATAATTCTAAGTACAGTACCTGAAAGATGAAATCCCAGGATTCTGTTGGACAGAGTCCTGGAAGTTTCATGGTGTCAAAGTGCTAGGTTTGGGCAATGGAGATACAACCCAGGTGCCAAAAATGACCCATAGCAATTCTGGACAGACTCATTCAGTCTCTGTCTCTATTGGTGGAGGGGCTATCTTCAAAGGAACTCCAGTTTATTTAGTTTATTTATATACATCCATCCTTTCTCCCAATATGGGACTCACAGTGGTTAACAAAAAATTGAATACAGTACAAATTCAAACAATGCAAAGGCTTTAAAATTATAACAATTTTTTAAAAAAAACATTAAATCATTTATACAGTTGGACCTTGAAAATAGTAAATTGCATCAAAAACCACATACAAACCTTGACCTCTG
>NW_024830386.1:0-1406 GCF_019175285.1 Sceloporus undulatus
TCTTCAAATAGATCAATTGTTGTGCTGTTGGCCCTGGTGTGATAATCTCCAAAGAGCTGCTTTTTCTAAACAGCTTAGAATGTAGTTGCTCAATTTAGATTTGCATTTTACACACTGAATAAAAAGCTTATTTGTTAAAATTCCATTTGTTTATCACAGTATTGTATGTGGTTCAACCTGTGGTTCAGACATTAGAAATTAGACTTTTTCATCTTCAGATATGATATTACTTTTGTAGTGGTTGCGAACATTAATCCAATATTTCCTAGGAGTGTAGGGCAAAGATAAAGTTGGTAACCACTACCCTAGAGGGAGGTTCATAATCTAGGAGCAGCCACCCAGAAGGCTCGCTCTCTTGTCTTGCTAGCCCAACCTGGGTGGGTAGTGGTATGGAGGAAAAGCCCTTCCACAAAAATTGTAATAGGCAGGCAGGTTCATGTGAGGAGATACAAGTTTTCAGATAGTCTGGACCTGAACCAGGAAGTCTCACAAAATATATAGAGACTTCCACTGCCTGGCTACTGTGTCTTCAGAAATCATCCATGTGAACTAATGCAATGAAGGCTTCACAGAGTCCAATTTTTCCTCCATCACTCATCAGCAACTTTATATCTTGTTGTTGTGTGCCTTGAAGTGGTTTCCAGTTTATGGTGAACATAAGGTGACCCTATCACAGGGTTTTCTTAGCAAGATTTGTTCAGAGGGAGCTTGCATTTGTCTTCTTCAGAGGCTGAGAGAGAGTAACTTGACCAACATCACACAGTGGGTTTCCATGGCTCAGTGGGGATTTGAACCCTAGGGTTTAATCTGCACTGCAGAAGTAATTGGGTTTTGCATGGCTTTAGCTACCAAGGCTCCATCCTATGGAGCTCTGGGATTTGTAGTTTGTTATAGCACCAGAGTTCTGTGACAAAGGAGGCTAAATACAAAACTGGAAATCCTAGAATTCCATAGCACTGAGCCATAGCAGTTAAGGCGGTATCAGACTGCCTTATTTCTGCATTGTAGATTCAGCCCTTGTCTTCAGAGTCAGCGCTCAAACCATGCTGGCTCTCTAACTTTTAAATATACAGTACTTCCTACATTAGAAAGTCAGCAGGAGTAACATGCAGCTGGTCCTTGCTTCAAACTAGCACAATCTAGTATGCGGGGGGGGGGGGGGGGGGATGGGAATGTCATGAAAAATTTCCTATTAAGATTTTTGTGAGTAGATTCTCAGTGAATTGACTCTGAGGCAATACTTGCTTAGAGCTGCAGCCTTAGCAAATGAAGAGTCGTGTTGATAGCCCTGCATTGTTCTTCCAAGTGGAATGCTTTCTACCTTACCATTCTCTATTCCTGATCTTTTCTATTCTCCATGTCTCACTTTGCTATCTGTCTAGAAGATAAGCTTATTTATTTGTCAT
>NW_024830387.1:0-1011 GCF_019175285.1 Sceloporus undulatus
CATCAACTAAGGCGACCATGGCAGTCTCAACTCCATAGCCCGCCCGGAAGCTGGTTTGAAATGGGTCCAGAAAATCCGTCTCATCCAAGATCGATTGAAGCTGGGAGGCGACCACTCTCTCGATCACCTTCCCCAAAAATGGCAGCAGCGATATAGGCCGGTAGTTATTATAAGCCAGGGGGTCTAGAGAGGGCTTTTTTAGCAGGGGTTTAACCACTGCTAGTTTTAATTTAGATGGAAATTGTCCCTCTCTTAAAGATGTATTGATTATGCGGTGCAGCATAGTTAGCACCGCATCCCCCCCCGGGCCGCCAGCCATGAGGGGCAGGGATCGAGAGAGCATGTTGTCTTCCTAACACTTCGAAGGATCTTGTCCACTTCCTTGGTACTAACAAACTCAAAGTGATCCAGTATAACAGGGGCCACGGAAGCTCTGGACGCCTCTTTAATAGATTCTGAAGAAATACTGGCGTTGAGATAAGCCCTTATCCGAGAGATTTTGTCCGCAAAGAAGTTATTAAATTTGTCACAGCAGGCTTTAGATGGTTCTAAAATAGGGTTCAGGGAGGGGGACAGTTATGTCAGCTCCCTCACTACCCTGAACAGCTCTGCCGGACGCGACTCCGTGGACGCAATACGTGCAGCATAGAACGAATTCTTTGCTGCACTTATTGCCACTACATAGGCCTTCAAATGAGAGTCTAGGAGTGCCTTGTCAGCTAAGTGCTGGTGTCCTCGCCAGTCGCGCTCTAGTCGTCGCAGAACCCGCTTCCTTTCCCTGAGGTCTTCTGTATACCAGGACTGTTTTTTGGAAGCAGACCTGAGAGGACGCTTGGGAGCGATACTGTGTATAGCCCTGGAGAGATCAGTATCCCAGATGTTAGTCAGGGCATCAACAGAGTCGCCGTCAGTTCCAGCCATATACCCCTCTAGGGCTTCTTGGAACCTTTTGGGTTCTATCAGCCTTCGAGGGTGGACCATCCTAATAGGTCCGCCACCCCTGGGGGGGGG
>NW_024830387.1:1111-1406 GCF_019175285.1 Sceloporus undulatus
TGTGTATAGCCCTGGAGAGATCAGTATCCCAGATGTTAGTCAGGGCATCAACAGAGTCGCCGTCAGTTCCAGCCATATACCCCTCTAGGGCTTCTTGGAACCTTTTGGGTTCTATCAGCCTTCGAGGGTGGACCATCCTAATAGGTCCGCCACCCCTGGGGGGGCTAGAGGTAGAAGCCTTGATTCGAGCCTCAACCAGAAATTGATCTGTCCATGACAGGGCAGAGATATTAGAGATCTCTGCCCATGGAGACTCCATTGGGTGCATTTGGGGAGTGGGGAAGCTGTTCTTGTT
>NW_024830388.1:0-1406 GCF_019175285.1 Sceloporus undulatus
TGTTACTGCCATTCCAATGAATTATTGGAAATTCAGATTAACATAACAACCAATTACAAAAAATAAGGATACATATAACCAACAGAGGCAGTACGCCTCTGAACACTGATTGCAGGGAAACATGGGTGGAAGGAAGGTACTCATGGGCTTCATCTAAGCATTTCATTGGCCAGTTGGGGAACAGAAACATGGATATGACAGACCTTTGATGTTGTCCATCAGAGGCTCTTATGTTGTTGGTTTTTTTTGCATAGGATTTCACTGTAAATAGTGTTAACATTACTGCTGTGAAAATTCTACCAGTTACAGTGTGGGTATTTTTAGGTATCATTTGTGAAGATTTGCCCCTATTTTTAACTTTTTGTGTCCATTTCTATTTCGGTTTTGTGTTGGTTTCCTGTTAACCTTTCCATCTCTAATGCTAAAACATTTTCTGGAGTGACTCACCTCCATTCTAATCACTGTGACAGCAACATGCAGCCTGTATAGATTTTATAGGGCTCTAAATCTGTCTAGAGATAGGATAGATAGGTACCAAACTGCTAATTAAATATAACAGCTTCCACAAATATGGACAAATTTGGTTAGCCTCAATGCACCAAGGCATAGTCCTAAGATGCCAGGATGACTGTATTTATTTAGTCTGAATACATTTGAGAAAAATTATAGAGAAAGGGGAGTGATGTTTTTCCACTGACCTTACTGATTTTTGCTTTTCTTTTCTTTTGCTTTCTTTTGTAGAGTCATCCCAAGAAGCTCTCATTGTCCCTTTCGTACTGCTGCATAACCTCAAAGCAGATTTGAATGTTTATGCTTTAGAAATCATTTCCAAACTAATGCCTTAACATTATTAGCAGAGTGGATAAAACTAGAAAACAATAAATTATTGAAATTAGAGGGCTTCAATCTAAGATATGGGTGGCACACCTATCTGTGGTATGAAAAGAACAAAATACATAAAGAATTAGACCACCACTTTGTTTGGAGAGCATTGATGAATGTCTCTCCAAACAGGAAATCAGATCAATTTTTATAGACGTATACTATAGAACGGTGGAAGTCGCCTCTAGAAGCATTTCATAGCAGATGCAGCCCTTGAAAGAATCGTGGTTAAGGTACAAAGACGGCTTTGTACAGTCTGTACCGGGCCATAGTTAATAAAATCTAACCCAGCCACAATGGGAAAAAATAATAATAAATAATAATAAAATCTTTATTTATATCCCGCCCTTCCAAAAAGATCAGGGCGGCTTACAATATGCAACAAGTGCAACAGATACAGGTTAAAAGCATAGAACAACAATAAAACACAATCTAAAAACAATAACAAAGGCCCCGTTAGCCCATCCTCATGGCCACGGAAGAGGAGGGAGGCCCACAGGATATTTAATCGGGGAATGCCTGCT
>NW_024830389.1:0-1406 GCF_019175285.1 Sceloporus undulatus
GTAGCAAAGCAGGGGCCCAAGAAGTTAACTCCTGGGAATCATCAATCAATCTCCATGAAGCTGCCTTTGTTCTCCTGCGCTGAGCCTCCCTGCCTCCAGGTGGCGATGCTTCCCTCCTTCTTCCTCCCAGACTCACGGCTGAGGCTCCGCCCCCTCCAGAAACAGATATCCAATGGAAGTTGGGGAGGGGCAGAGAGGGGGGAGGGGCCAAGGGCGGGACCATGTAAATTTGGGGCCAAGAGAGGAGAGAGGAGAAAATGTCATTTCCTCAGCCGGGATTGTAATTCCAATGCCATGGCCAGGTGGTGGCGCTGTGTACCTGATGCTCTGCCTCCCACCCATTGGCCACGGAACAGACACAAACAGCGACCCAGACTCAGAAGATTAGTAGGCGTGGTCGAGGGCGGTGCCATGCAAATTTTGGACCAATGGAACAGGAGGATAGCCTCAAAGTCTCTCCTGGGCCCCAGAGTGCCCCTGAAGGCGAGGCTGTGAGGGCAGGGAGGGTTTGGGTCAGGGGCCATGGAGAGGTCTGTGGGCGAAGGGGGCTTCTGGGATCGGAGGCGGAGCGGAGGTTGAGGAGGAGGAGGGAGTGCTGGGCCCAGACCAAGTTCTCACTGTGGCCTAGAAAGATGTCCAAAGGAGAGGGCTAGCTGGGTGGCCAAAGAGGTAACCATGCTTTCTTTCGATGATTTGCATCCTTCATTTCCGTGAGGTTATGACCAGTTTTATGTTGTTCTGCTCAGCCTTTTTCTATCTTGTTTCAAGACAGGATGCAGCAGAGCAATAGCCTCCATCAGTTTCTTTTCTACTTGGGGCCATCCTTGAGAGAGCCTTGGATAATGGACTTTGTAAGAGCTCTTCTCAATGCAAAAGAGAAAGGAGAAGGTGCTTCTGTGGATGATGGGAGCAACAGCCACTTAGCCATGCGCAGGGTTTGCACCACTTCAAAAGGAATGTCAATCATTTCAAACAATTCCTTTTGGGAAAGTATTCTTCAATGATTCTCTATGGGAAATTGTTCTCCAATGATGATGATGATGATGATGATGATAATATTTACCTTCCACTTAATCACTTGGAATCCAAGCGGATGACTTTGACAACAATAAAATGAGACACAGTTAAAAGCTCTAAAAACCACTAACCCTCCCCAGTAGAAAAACATAGGCCCTATACAGACAGGCCCAAATAAAGCTGCTTCGAGTCACTTTGGAGGTATGGTGTTTCAATGATGCATGCGTCCTAAGAGTCTGGAAGCTGCACCAAAGCTGCACTGCAGCCCTTAGGACTGGAGCGTGATTTTGGTGCGGCTTCTGGACTCTTAGGACACATGTACCATTGAAATACCATACCTCCAAAGTGACTCGAAGCAGCTTTATTTGGGCCTGTCTGTATCAGGCCAT
>NW_024830390.1:0-1406 GCF_019175285.1 Sceloporus undulatus
AAGGATTGGAAATACTTAGATAGATACTCTGGACTTAAGGTATTATAACCTCTGCTGCTTAACTTTGTCTAATTTGCCCAACTCTCCTTGTTTTAAATTTTTTGCATAACGTAAATATATTTGTGATATTCATATATTTTCATAGAAGCTGATGATTTAATACCAATTTGGAGGAATATAAATGGCGTTATAAAAGCGGGGTACAATTTGTTATGTTGGAAGTGTATGAAACTAATGTGGAATATCATATAATCATTTGTGTATTGTGTTTTGTTGTTGTTGTTGTTTTGTCTTGTATGTTTTGTATTATGTCTTCTTTATATGTTTTCTTAATAAAATACATTTTTTAAAAACAGGACAGAGTGGGAGAGACATGTAATTTATATGACATGTAATTTAAAAACAAACATGCAAATCTCTCCCCATCTCCTTCTCCTGAGATCCAATAATGAGATTTTTAGTAGGCTTACTATCCAGACTAGTTTAGAACACTTCAGTCAAGTCTAAAGAGTGGAGAAGCTGATGATGGCCCAAAGATCTCTGATCCAAAGCTTTTCTCCATCACTTGTTTTTAGCCAAAGGAAATGGTGACCACCAGACATGACTTCGGGGCATATTTTGTATAGTTACTTCATAGTTGCTCTTCTAGTTCCTAGGAGTTTATCACACAGGAGGGAACCGGCCAAATCCTGTGCAGAAATAGGATTTAAAACCACAAAAGCGGGATCGTTTTCAGACACTTTGAGCATTAATCCAAAATCAACATACACAGAAAGTAGACAAACCCTGCAATTGCATGCAGTTGAGTATGTTGTGTGTGTGTGTGTGTGTGTGTGTGTCTGTGTGTGCCAAAAAAAGCAACTAAACCTAGGATAATTGATCTTGTTTTCCCCCTCGAGTTTTCCTAAAAGATTTGCTTTGTGTGAATACCTAGACCTGGGATAAACCAGTGAATGAAACTACATGTGAAAGGGATCTAGGAGTCCAAGTAGACAACAAGTTGAACATGAGTCAAAAGTGTGATGCGACAGCTAAAAAGGCCAATGCGATGTTAGGTTGCATCAATAGAAGTATAGTGTCAGGTGTATAGTGCCATGGTATTCTGCTTTGGTCAGGCCTCACCTGGAATATTGTGTCCAGTTCTGGGCACCACGGTTCAAAAAGGACATTGAGAAACTGGAGCGTGTCCAAAGGAAGGCGACTAAAATGGTGCAGGATTTGGAAACCATGCCCTATGAAGAACTACTTAGGAAACTAGGGATGTTTAGCCTGGAGAAGAGAAGGTTAAGAGGTGATATAATAGCCCTGTTGAAATATTTTAAGGAATGTCATATTGAGAAGGCAGCTAGCTTGTTTTCTGCTGCTCCAGAGACTAGGACCCGGAGCAATGGATGCAAGCTCCAGGC
>NW_024830391.1:0-1406 GCF_019175285.1 Sceloporus undulatus
TCTAAACATCTTGTCCACCTCAAGGAGAAAGGTTTTGTTATCTAAGTCCATAAATTCAGCCAAGGCTGGTATTATCCTTTTACTGTATATATATCTTCTTCCTTCTGTTCGGGAAGACCTCTTATTCTAAGACATCCCTCCCTAATTCTTTGCTCTAATTTAATTCTTTCTGATATATCTTCAGTATGTTCTTTTGTTAATCTCTCTATCTCTTTTCCCAATTTTTTATATTCTTCCTCCAGGAATGTCACTCTTTATCTGGTTTGTGTTAATTCTGATGTTATCTTTTCCAGAGAGTATTTATGTTAAGCAACGGGGTGGACATTAAATGAACAGATTCCCCAGACATCCCCTAGTCTTTAATCTGAGGCAAATGTTATGGATAGGTATCCTGGCCAAAGAAAGATTGTCTTTATGGACCAAAGTGACGTCCCTTTACCTGCTCACTGACGGAGAACCAGGCTGGTAAGGCCTTATCCCAGGTGGCTGAACTCTCATCACCCAGCCAGGTCTCCATGAAACAAGCCAAGTCAGCCTCTTCATCCAGTAAGAGTTCATGGACTATCTGCGTTGTATTTTTGACTGACCTGGCATTACACAAGAGCAGGGAAAGGTTCTGTGGTTGGTTTGGTATGCTCTCCAGGTCTTTTGGGATAGCAAGGTGAATGGAAGGGGAGAGAGATATCTGTCAGGGTCCTAATTGCAGCCCCTCTTGCAGCACAAAAGGCAGTACTTTGAAAAAGGAAAAGCTATTATTGAAGAAGATACATGTAATAGAAGTGACGGTTTTTTTCAGGAATGAAAGAAAGTATAAACATATCACTTTTATAACCATATCAATGAATCCCACCCCATTAACCAATAAAGGTAATCAATTGTTTTCCTTTCCTTTCCCACGCAGTGTCCTCCCATCCGGGATTCTGGAAGCTTTTCTAAAAACAATTATGCTCTCATGTGCCTTATCTCAACCAATGCACCTGAGGCCTTAGACCATAGAATTCAGTGACACAACAGTTTTAATTAACGTTATAGCTTAACACACACACACACACAATATGAAACCCCATCAATCCCAATCTAATATGATACCATATGAAAATATAAGCATACACCCATGACAACATAATACAGTATAACAATACCAATAACTCTCTATGTTCCCCCTCCTTTTACAGACAGTCTTTTAAACCTCTGTTAGAAGGATTATTCCCATACATTCCAATCCTAGCAAACAATCACATTTTTTAGACATGACCTCCCTACCTCTTTCTAGTATCTTCTATTAAAGCACATATTAAAACATATTATTTTAACCCACCATAAATCCCATCTACTTTAACTCTAATTTAAACCTAAACATATAACCCTTATGGCATGAATCCCTAAATGAATAAATGCATGAATAA
>NW_024830392.1:0-1406 GCF_019175285.1 Sceloporus undulatus
GATATCAGAGACATGGAGAAATAGGAGAAAAATTAGTAGAATAAAATAAAGATCAAACAAAGAAGAACTATTACAGTCATGGTTGTAAGGAAGTAATGAATTTGTTAGGAAAAGGGTAAAAAAGACAAGTAGAATAATAAGGAAACTATGTAAAAGGAGAAGGGATGGATGCACCTCTGAAAATGTAGACAAAATTACAATGACATATACCAAATGGACATTCACACATTTTCTCACACAAAAAAGTACTATGCATTCACTTATAGCAGGAAATAAATGCTTGAGACACTTCTTTTTAAATGTCACAATATCTAAGGCAGACCATACATACATTTTTAAAAGTCACTAACAAAGTCTTAATGATTCCAAATGAGACTTTCACCTTAAATTGATGTAAGACATTCATTATCATGCTCATAAATATTTAAAAATGACAACACACAAAATACATGATATACTATAACATATAAGATAAGCATTCCAATGAGACTCAAACACATTTCCATGGAGAGATATACTGTATTACATCATAGGGAGATAATTATTCATCTATCTGGTCTGTGTGCCAAAATGTTTTGAAGTACATGGGTGGGGCAGGGGGCAATAGATCAAGAATATAATGGACACAACACAGAAAACTATGAATTAGAGAACTGAACCTCATTTGAAAAGTTGTATTTCTGTAATAGAAATGATGGACATAATGCTTTCTGAACTGATCATGTGAGAGGCACTCAAACATTTAGAAAAAAAAAAAAACCAACACCCAAAGCAAATGTGCTTGGCCTAAATGATCATACATGTATGGAAATGGTACTATGAGTGTGACACTATTCATTTATTACATATTTACAGTTGGCCCTTGCTATCCACAGATTTTGTATCTACTGATTAAAGCATCCACAGGTTGAAAATATTCAAGAAGTATATAAACTCAAAAAGCAAACATTGTTTTTGCCATTTTATATACGAAACACAATATCACTATAGCATTGTATTTTATAGGACTTGAGCATCCATGGATTTTGGTATCCATGAGGGGTGGGGGTAATTTCTTCCATTTCCATAGGTCTTTGCCAGAATGGCTAATGGTGAGGGATGATAGAAGGAAAGGAACCTGAGCTTTTGGCATCAAGGCCAGGGGTTTTTGCCGGTCCTGATGCAGCATTTAAATTTGGATCAAATTTTTATAGATTTTAAAGTACAGAAACACTTTAATGGGTTTTTAAAAAGAAGAAATGTCATTTCTTTGGCTCCTGGAAAATCCATGTACATACACCTCTTCTTTTCCTCCTTTTGTCTGATATCATAGGTTGGGAAATTTCCACCTTTTTGACAGTTTGGGTCAGAGTCTAAATCAGGGGTAGGCAATCTTTTTGAGCCAGGGGCCAGGTTGCTGTCCCTCA
>NW_024830393.1:0-1406 GCF_019175285.1 Sceloporus undulatus
GCATCTTGTCTGGAGTCAGACCTTCCTGCATTAACCAAATCCCTATATCAGAGGTTCTGATTCATCCACCTGCTTGCGCTGTCACCCACCCAGGGCCCATCTTCTCTCCTACCTGTGAGCCTCCTCTATCCAAGTGAACTGAGCAAGTGTACACCAATGAACTAATGGTACCTTTGGCCAAGCAGTGCCATCTTTCCTTTCTGTTCAACCTTGGCACATTGTCTGCATCACAGGACTACATCTGTCAAGTTCTCCCTCCACCTTTTTTCATCCTGACAAAATTATATCCAAAGCAACTGCTGACTGCTTCAACACAAGATGATCCTTGTGTGATAGAGCTCTGCTTGAGGAACCTGCTGGATGGAAACACAACTCTTAGTGCGCAACCTGCAGGGGTTGCGATGATGTCTAAAAGTCACACCATGTGCTGCTGTGCAGATTGTTTTGAAAAGCCACCTGCTTTTTGGAAGGATAAAATGTTCAGGAGTCAAAGCTATCATTAATATGAAATTATCCAGTGCACCAGACGCAATAAATGTCCAACTTTGTATTTTCGCCGGTCCCTTTATTGTTATTTCCTCTCCAGGATTCTGAGTTCAATGAAGTAACAGGAATGGCGATATATTCCCCTTGAGGCTCCTAGATACAAATGGGTTTCTCGACCAGGCTTTGTCATAGAAAATTATAGTTTTGGAGTTGAATCTCTTAAAAGGGAAATTGGCAAAAATCACAATGCGTGTCCCTTACAATTTGACAACTAAGAGAGAACAAAATTAGCACATTTCCCCCTTAGGGTAGGTATGGGAAAATGTGCAAATTGGTTTTTTCTCAGTCATCCTGTTGTAACACCCATGCATTGTACTCTTTGCCAGTTTTCCTTTCAAAGCCACTGACCTGCAGGAAAGGAATGGTGTTTCTTTAATTTCACAGAAACAGTTTGGCACCCAGTTTTTCCTAACAGACAAATATTGTTTGCCGTTTCCTAATCCCCCCGCCCTTTTCATTTATTTAAAACCAATATACGAACTGTTTGCAAAATTTCCTTCTTGTAAGGTTTGTGAGTATTATGACAATTGTCCTACATTTCTTCACAGAAGTTTCCAAATATTGAAACTATTTTGGTTTTTTAAAAAGTGACCGTTCCTACCAATGTCAACTCCCCTTAATTCTTCGAATTCAAAGATATAGCTGTGTTAGTCTGTAGAATCATTATGTACATATAACCAAAGGATTTTGAATTTCAATTGACATTCTCATATACCTATGGCATACATATCTCTATCCCTGGCTTCCACTCCACAAAAAGCATCTGAGGAACTAGACTGAAGTCTATGAAAGCTCCTGCTGCCAACTTCTTTCTTTCAGTTTGGTCCAAAACACACTGCAGAAATAATCCAGTTTGAGAC
>NW_024830394.1:0-854 GCF_019175285.1 Sceloporus undulatus
CTATTACAATATTAATAACACTAATAATAATTGTAGTGAGATCTTGCTGTCCCTTTGAGACTCGGTGCAAGAGAGGAGTTGGCAACATGAGCTTTCCTAGGCTTAAGCTGCTTTCCTCAGATATATGGGAATTGTAGTTGTTTGTGGCAGTAGAGCTCTTTCTCACAAAACTAGACTTCTTAGGACTCCTTAGCATTTAGAGAGAGTGGTTATAGTGGTCTCAAAGTGGATTCTTCATGTAGTGTGGATTGAGCCATGCTCTTGTTGTTGTTGTTGTTGTTGTTCTGTGCGCCTGTCCAATGGGAGTCTGAAGTCACTCTCTGAGCCTCAGAGGAGGGGAACAGAAGCCCTTCCGAAGAGAGTCGCGAAGAAGAGCCCCTGAGAGGTCTGTCGTTGGTCCAGATCCATCTGCACTGTAGAGATAATGCAGTTTGGCCCCGCTTTAAGCACTGTAGCTGCCCTCCAATGGAATCCTGGGATACGTAGTTCTACCAGGTCCTAAGCCGTCTTTGGCAAGGAATGCTTTGTGCTTCAAGAAACCTGAAATCCCAGAATTCCATGGCATGGAGCCAGGGCAGCTGAAGCGGTGTGAAGCTGCGTTATTATGTGTGCAGTGTAGACGCATGTTGGTTCTCAGTTGTGACTGGGCTGACTGTTTACTTTCTGGTAAATATTGTGTTCCTTCTGAGAATAAGACTTAGAGTCCATGCTCTGGGTGTCCTGGGATTTGTAGTTTTGTGAGGCACCAGAGCTATGTCTATGGGCAAGAAGTTAGAATATAATCTGAGAAAAGTACAAATCCCAGGGTTCCATGGGATGGAGCAAGGCCAGTTAAAGCTGGGCAAAAGTGCGTT
>NW_024830394.1:954-1406 GCF_019175285.1 Sceloporus undulatus
TAATGCCATTTTAGGGTGAGAGTGAGAGGGAAGTACGGTTTGATATGTTTTGCTCTGTTCTTGTGGCTTGTTCTGTGGTATTTTCATTGTTATGTTTGTTGTTGTGTGCCTTGATGCAATCGACATAAATGTTGTTGTTGTTCTAATTATTATTATTTTTAGGTATTTTGGCAGTATATGGAGTGGTAAAATGAACCGGTTTGAGAGAGATTCAGCAGCCCTGGGCCAGTGCTCTAAAATACTGGAAATGGTAGGTTTCGGTGAGAGAGAAGCTTAAACTGTTAAGGAAAAAGCAACATGGGATATACAGTGAGTGAAATAAAACATGTATGTGAGAGTAAAGATGTCTCAGCAGAAGCTATTAGAAGCCACACCAGTGTAAATGGTAATGCAATTAACAAGTCTTAAATGCCAAGGACAGAAATGCAAAGTGGATAATTGTACACACCTGA
>NW_024830395.1:0-1406 GCF_019175285.1 Sceloporus undulatus
TGTGAGCTCCGTTCATGCCCTGCCTCTGACCTGAACTGAACTGACCCTTTTCCTCCTGCTTACATTCTCTTCAGAGGAGGTTTGCCATTGCCTTCCACTGAGGCTGAGAGAGAGTGACCTGTCAGTTCCAACTAAAGTAGACCCATGGAATCAATTGGAAATAAAAGGGAAATGTAATGCAGGCATTCTGACTGTAGCATCTGCATATAACACTAATAATAATAATAATAATAATAATAATAATAATAATAATGGCTCTTAAGTTCCAGGAGCAAGAGGAAATGAAAGGGAAATGTAATGCAGGCATTCTGACTGTAGCATCCACATATAACACAAATAATAATAATAATAATAATAATAATAATAAAGGCTCTTACATTTGAGGAGCAAGAGGAAATGAAAGTAGCACAAGCAGGCACACACACATTCTATGTCACCCAAAAAATCATGTGCATAGATGGTCAAAAGTCAAAAATAAAAAAATAAAAAGAGAGAGGTGCTCCTTCCTCAGCCTGATTTCCCTACATCCCTCCTCCATCTTGGCTCCACAGCCCAATTTCCCTTGGCAATCCTCCTCCTTCTCCTTCCTTCCGACCCTCCCCTCCCTCTGAGCTTCCCTGAATTGACCCTTACCCCCGGCCCCTTCATCCTCCTCCTCCTGCTCAGTTATAGAATGCCCTCCATGTCCCCCTTCTTCCTGCGGCTCCTTCATCCTCCTCCTCCACCTCCTCCTCCTCCTCTGTCACTTTCTCCAGTCTCCCCCTGCCATCCCTCTGACAGCCCTTTGCAGCCCCCGTCAGTCGCCCTGATTTCCCCTTTTAGCCTCCCGTCACCCTGCCTCCTGTCAGATTCCCCTTTTTCCTTCAGCTCTTTCCTCCTCCTCCTCCTCCTCCTCCAATGAGGGGAGGCCTCTGCCTGCCCTCTGACCTAAATCCCTCCCCTGAACTTGACCCAATCATGATCGGGGGCAAGTTCATATTCAGCAGTACCCAGGTTTTTTCCAAAAGGAACGGCTTTTAACCTGATTCTAAATGTCCCGAGCTAAGGGGCATTTGCCGCGGAACTCTGGTGCATACCTCGAAATGGATTGTGACAGATTCGGAGCAAATATGAACTTCCCGTGGAAGAATCAATTCCTGATCTGGGGTAAAGTGTAGAATCATAGAATCATAGAATCATAGAGTTGGAAGAGACCCCCTAGAAGGGCCATCCAGTCCAACCCCCTGCCATGCAGGAAATCCAAATCAAAGCATCCCCAACAGATGGCCATCTAGCCTCTGCTTAAAGACCTCCAAGGAAGGAGACTCCACTACACTCCGGGGGAGTTTGTTCCACTGTCGAACAGCCCTTACTGTCAGGAAGTTCTTCCTAATGTTCAGGTGGAATCTCTTTTCCTGTAGCTTGCA
>NW_024830396.1:0-802 GCF_019175285.1 Sceloporus undulatus
CTCCACTCGTGGCACACCGAAGGAGATCTGCTGAGACGATCTGCCAGTTCGTTGTCCTCCCCGGGAAGGTGAATCGCCTGAAGAAGGACGCGTCTCTGGATGCACCAGTCCCAGATGCGGAGTGTGAGGTCGAGCAGGGTCCTGGACCTGGTACCACCTTGTTTGTTGATGTAGTACATCACGGTGGTGTTGTCCGTCCTCAGGAGGACCACCCTTCCTGTGACAGCGAACTCAAACGCCCTCAAAGCCTTCTCCACTGCGAGCATCTCCAAGGCGTTGATGTGGAGGAGCTTGTCTTGTGAGGACCACCTGTCCTTGATGACGAGGTCGAGTAGGTGGGCGCCCCATCCCTCCAGGGATGCATCAGTTGTCAGCATCAGTTGTGCCTGGGGCTGATGAAAGGACATCCCGGTGCAGACGTTGGAGCTGTCTAGCCACCATCTGAGGGAAGCGGCCACCGGTCTCGGTACCGTGAGCCACTTTGAAGGAGGGTCCTCCAACGGGGAGAAGACAGAGAGGAACCAGGATTGGAGAGGCCGAAGACGAAGTCTTGCCTAGGGGGTGACGAATGTCGTCGATGCCATGTGGCCCAGGGCGACTTGGACGTCTCTGGCCCTCACCCTTCTGTGGGAGATGCAAGACCTGATGGAGGTCGTCAGTGCCTGGAAACGGTCTGGAGGGAGAAAGGCGGAGCATGTCTCGGAGTCGAGGATGGCGCCGATGAACTTGACCTGTCTGGAAGGTGTAAAGTGGGACTTCTCTCGGTTGATGACCAGTCCGAGGGAGTCCAAAAGGCGTAAGG
>NW_024830396.1:902-1406 GCF_019175285.1 Sceloporus undulatus
AGGGGGTGACGAATGTCGTCGATGCCATGTGGCCCAGGGCGACTTGGGAGTCTCTGGCCTTCACCCTTCTGTGGGAGATGCAAGACCTGATGGAGGTCGTCAGTGCCTGGAAACGGTCTGGAGGGAGAAAGGCGGAGCATGTCTCGGAGTCGAGGATGGCGCCGATGAACTTGACCTGTCTGGAAGGTGTAAAGTGGGACTTCTCTCGGTTGATGACCAGTCCGAGGGAGTCCAAAAGGCGTAAGGCGAATGAGAGTGCCTCCTGCAGTTCTCTCTGGGACTCGGTGGCGAACAGCCAGTCGTCCAGGTATGGAAAGACCATGAACCCCTTTTGATGAAGGTAGGCCACCACCGGTGCCATGCACTTCGTGAAGACTCTCGGTGCCGTGGCCAGGCCGAAGGGGAGGACGTTGTAGTGGTATGCGACGGAACCCACAGCGAAGGCGAGGAATCTTCAATGAGACTCCCGGATCCCGATGTGGAAATAGGCATCTTTCAGGTCGA
>NW_024830397.1:0-1406 GCF_019175285.1 Sceloporus undulatus
AAAATTAGCCCCTGACATTTTCTTTCCCCATCCCTGCTATACAGCATCCCTGCTAAGGCTTGTTCTTAATTAGATTGCTGCTGAAACTGGAATAGCAATAGCAAGTACATTTCTATACCAGTGCACTTAAGCACTCCAAAAGGATGCAAGCCTGAGTTGATCTTGAGCCCTTGGCTGGCATTGAACTCGCAACTTTGCGGTTTGTGAGTGAGTGGCTGCAGTACAGGCATTTAGCCACTGAGCCTCCAGGGTTCCTTATGTAGGTAAAGATGACCAGGACACTGCAGGGTTAAACCACTACCTACAAAAAAGATTCCCCTAATTGGAAGAGGGGAGCCAGTGTGGTGGCTATGACTCTGGAGATCAGGGTTTGATTCCCAGCTTGGCTCAGCCACTGGGTAAGCTTGGGCAAGTCAGACTCTCTCAGCTTCACAGGGTGGCAATGGCAAACCTCTGAACAAATCTTGCCAAGAAAATCCCATCATAGGTTCACCTTAGGGTTGCCATGAGTCAGAAACAACTTGAAGGCACACAACAATTGAGTGGACAAAGAAACTAGTTACAGACATCTTCATGAACTAATAATTCATTGGATATTAATGAACAGCTTTTAGACAATGGAGGAACTCTAGTCTCCACTTGCAAAAATTGCCTAGCTTCTGAAACCTGAACTTACCTAAATATTAACAAGGTTGTGTCCTCAAAGCATTGAGCACCTTGACTGGTATGCTAAGGCAGAAAATCTGCTTTTATATCCTAACAGCACTACACATACAAAGGAACCCAATGCAATCCAGTTCTCAGTTGGAAAAGAAATGTATCTAGCGATCATTAAGGAGGCTTAATCTTTAGATCTTCCCCAGCTGGGAATGGGGCAGGGAGAGCATTTTATTTTTGCATGCCTTTATGGATGAAGTCTTGCTGACTACAGTGATCTAAGTCTTGATTGTGAAGATGGTGTCCTGTGAAATCTTGATGGGAATGCAGCTTTAAAACCAATGCAGAAATAAAGCCCAAGTATCAGGTGTATGGCTTTGGTGCAAATGTTGCTGCGCTGCCATATTCTAGAGTTGCCGTTTGTTCAAGATTATTCCACAATTGCCTTTGGGAAAGTTGATGGATGAATTGCTTTTTTCAGTCCTTTGACTATGCACATGAACTATTCTTTTAGATGTGAAGTCAAAGGCTTTCATGGCCAGCATCCATAGTTTTTGTGGGTATTTCGGGCTATGTATCCATGTTGTAGCAGAGTTTCTTCCTGACGTTTCGCCAGCATCTGTGGCTGACATCTTCAGAAAATATTCTTCTGGGCGGGATACAAACGGCCCTCAAGGGGCCGTTTTCCCGCCGCCGCCATTCGCTGCGCAGGGAAGCCTCGCGGTCTGGCAGCTGGGGCTTCCCTACGC
>NW_024830398.1:0-1406 GCF_019175285.1 Sceloporus undulatus
TTATTATGCTTTTGGCCTTTTATTAAAATATTTCTATTCTTTTCTATGTCAAGTCTATCAACAAAACCACTTTTAAAACCATTTTGAACAATTCAGTAGCAATTTAATAACAATTAAATACTGTTAGGTAGAATGAGGCGGATACATCAAACACAATATTTACTGGAACAGAGAATTTATTTAGTATTTTTTATTACTGGCAAGAAAGAGAAAAGGTGGCGATACATAAAAACTGTGGCAGGGTACAGACTGCCTAAAAAGGGTTGCCTGCCAGCACCTAGTTTTCTGCCGGTGGGTTCTTTCTACGCTGCAGTGGTAGCATAACAAATGTGCCACAGTGCGCCATTGGCGCACATGTTACGCAAGGGCCATGCAGCACCATGCGATGCCGGGAGGTTCTTGCATAACAATGGTGCCGCCTATGTATACAGGGCGGCAGCATTTTGATACTCCCATCACGTACTAGGGTCGAGGTGAGTGTGGAAGCGCCACCCCGAAGCAATCCTAGCACATGATAAGGGCGTTTTAAAGGGCCGGTATGTACAGGGCCAATGGCATCATAACGTGTGTGTGTGTGTGTGTGTGTGTGTGTGTGTGTAGTCTATTGATTTCTTGCTTATTACATTTCCTGAGTTGTATAGATAGTTTGTATAGACATGACTGCTTAGAACAGAGGTTCCCAACCTTTGTTGGGCCGCGACCCCATTGTGGACGAAAATCCTGCCTGTGGCCTCCCTGCTTGGTTGGGAGGCCAGGAAAGGGCGGGACTTTTGGCCACCTACAAGCCCCAGCGGACTTTATGGCCAGAAGTTCCACCCCTTCCTGGTCTCCCAACCAATTAGGGAGGCCGCCGGGGGGGAGAAGGGGCAGGACTTCTGGCTGCAAAGGCTGTTGGGGTTTGCAGTCCCATCCCCGTCACCCTCTCCCTCTGGTTGTCTCGCAGCCGCAGAGAGAAGGGGAGGAGGAAAGAGGCCCGACCCCATCCCCTTCTCCCCATGGGCGCCTGGCAGCTGTGGAGAGAATGGGAGGAGAAGGGAGGCCCAACCCGGTCCCCTTCTCCCCATGGGTTTCTGGCAGCCACGGAGAGAAGGGGAGGAGGAGGGAGGCCCGCCCCCGTCCCCTTCTCCCCCGGGTGTCTGGCAGCCACGGAGAGAAGGGGCGGAGGAGGGAGGCCCGACACTAGCCCCTTCTCCCCATGGGTGTCTGGCAGCTGTGCAAAGAAGGGGAGGAGGAGGGACACCCGGCCCCGGCCCCTTTTCTCTGCGGCTGCCAGACAACCGGCACACACGGGGAGAAGGGGAAGAGAAGGCAGACACATCCCTGTCCCCTTTTCCCCGTGCAGTGCCAACGCCGGCACCTGTGGGGAGAAGGGGAGGGCAGAGGCAGGGGGGATTCCCAACCTGGCG
>NW_024830399.1:0-1406 GCF_019175285.1 Sceloporus undulatus
TTACTCCCACGAAGGGCCCAAACAGACAGGCCAAAATAAAGCTGCTTCCAGTTACTTTGGAGTTATGCTGTTTAAATGACACATGCATCACAGGAGGCCAGAAGATGCACCAAAGCTGTGCTCCAGTCCTTAGGACTAGAGCCTGGCTTTGGCATAGCTTTCAGGCTCTTAGGACACATACATCATTTAAACAGCATACCTCCAAAGTGACCCGAAGCAGCTTTATTTTGGCTAAACCACATAATAATTTTTCCCCTCCTGCTCCAATTTAGCTACGCTCATTTCTGAGATACATCCGTTTTAACAATAGTGCTGGGGAAGAAGTCTTTTTCGATGAGAACGGAGATCTAGCCTCTGGATTTGATGTCATCAACTTGGTCACTTTCTCTAATCAATCTTTCCAAAAAGTTCGAGTCGGAGGAATTAATCCCCAGGCTTCTGCAGGCAAAAGGTTCAGCATGAATGGCAGTGCTGTTGTCTGGAATCACAAGTTTGAGAAGGTAGATTTTCCTTTATTTTTCTGGAAAAGAGTTTTTTGCAAACGAAAATAGAGAGAAACAAGAGATCACTTTTGACACTCAAAGGTTACCTTTGGCACATGGGGATTAATAGTCATTCCAAAGAGTTTGCATCCTAAAATCATAGCATCTTTGAGTTAGAAGGTATTTTTGTAAGATACCCTGACCCTATACAGACCGGCAGAAAGTGCTGTCCTGTGGGCGGAGTCAGGGTGCAGCATCCTCATGCTGGATACACTAACCCCCGCCCCCAGGGGCCATTTTGGCATGCGCCGGTCCAAAGAATCATTATCCAACCAAGAGCTTTATCACACCAGCCTGTTTCTCACTGCAATCACAGTAAAAAATTGAAATGGTAACTTCAAGCTTTGAGGGCAGCCATCTTCACATTGATTATGTTAGGGCTGCAGCCCTCATTGCACTCTCTTCCCATCCTGACCATTCCCTCATCCTCCCTAACTCCCTTCCCATCATGCCTTTGAGTTTTTGGAGCTTTTCAACTTTTGTTGTGCAGTTCTGAAGCTCTGCAGCTCTGATTTGATGTTTTAATTTTTAATTTAAAAAAAAACAACACCACTGTGGGGCTTCAGAGATCTGGATTTGTGTGAAAACCAAAGGGTTATTTTTAATAAAATTGCAAGGGGGGAAGAGGGGACAGTAGCATCATGTGAGTGCAAATTGCACAAATGCTCTGGGAATGGCTTGTGGCACCCATGGCATCGTGCAATTGGAAGCTGATTCACGGGATTTCCCCCTTGAATGAGAAGGAACAGCTGGGGAATGGGGCAGCTACAGGAGGAAAGTGGTATTGTGCTATCAGTGTCACTGATGCCAGTTCCTTCTCAATTAAATTATGGTTTAAAAGTCTCATGTGATATAATAAAAAAA
>NW_024830400.1:0-1406 GCF_019175285.1 Sceloporus undulatus
CAGGCCTCTTTGAAGTCATTAGTTAGGTTCCAGTGATATATTCAAGTTTTTTAGTCGAAGTCTCTAGTCTCTATGGTCAGGTTGAGTTTCAAGTCCTTGCAAGACACTTTCAAGTCAAGTCTCAAGCTTGGGAACTAATTTTTAACAGAAAAAAAGGGAGGTGGGATACGTTTGTCAGAAGGAACAGTAAGTATGTTCGGTAATGGGCTAGAGGTTTTGGTGTGCTTAGCGGCCTGTCTATGATGCACATTAGAGGAGCCTTCTAAAGTTTTTCAAAAGCAGGTCAGTCACTAAAAATATACAAGTCTCAAGTCATGTCAAGTCAGTGTGTCATTTTTGCCAAATCAAGCCCAAGTCAAGTAATTGAAGCAACTTAAGTCTGACTTAAGTTCAAGTCAACTGACTTGAGTCTACATCACTGTTAGGTCCCAACCTCAGAATAAGAGATTCCATGTTTAATCCCTGCCACATGTTCTCAAAAGCATGGGGGGGGGGATAGAAGGGGTTGGCAGATGGCATTATGGAATAGCAGTATATAAATAATAATAATAATAATAATAATAATAATAATAATAATAATAATTATTATTATTATTATTATTATTATTATTATTATTATTACTACTACTACTACTACTACTCTTGCCTCAGCTATCCAAAAAGCTGGAATCTTGCACTCATTTGCACTGTGTTTCTGAGCAGTGCCTCAATCAGGGGTGTGCCCCATTGAAGAATCATTAACCTACTATTTACGATCCTGTAAAGAAAAGATCTATATACACTGAAGTCTCACTGTTTCTTCATTGTTGTTGCGTACCTTCAAGTAATTTCCAACTTATGACGACCCAAAGGCAAACCTATCATGGGGGTTTCTTGGCAAAATTTGTTCAAAGGAGGTTTACCATTGCCTACCCCTGAGGCTGAGAGCATGTGATTTGCCCAAGGTCCACAAATACCTCTTCTTGGCAGCTTTGGGCTGCTGTGGTCCACCTAAACATATTTACTGTAAATTGCCTCTTCACTTATAAGCACATGGGGGGTGGAGAGTGAAAAGGCACTACACATTTGTAAAGTTACAGATAAAGTGCTAAATATACAATCCTCTCTAAACTGGCATTTCCGGTAATCAAGTTATTTTTTCTCTTTCCATTGCTCACTGTTCCACATTAGGAAAGCAAAAGGGTACAAGAATTTAGCAAGGTCCCAATGCTTCACTATCCTGTGATATAGGCTTTTAAAGGCCAACAACTGTTTGTTTGCTTGTTTGTTTTTCTATCTAGAATAAGAAGTGAGGAGCAAAAGGATGAGTTTCTGCACTGACACCAACAATACAGAGGCAACCCAGAAAAAAAGAAAAAGAAAAATATAATAAAGGATTTTACAGTGCAGAGACATTAGTGCCAACC
>NW_024830401.1:0-1406 GCF_019175285.1 Sceloporus undulatus
CTGTATACAGCATAAGTCAGGGACAGCCCTGGCCCCAGAGGAGCAAAGCTCAGATTGGCTGAGGAGGCAAATGATTACGCACAGGCACACACAAAGCCTAGCAGGTATTGTTTTGTTCCAAAACAAAATGTTTGTAATTCCCATTTAAGTGAAGGATATGTAAAAGAGACTTAAATGAAATCTGTTACTGGTCATTCACACTTCATTGATAATGAACATTGTCTGCCCTGTTCCACTCTTCCCTAGAAATGGCTCAATTAGCTTGTAGGCAACGTGGCATCAACCTAGTATTTTGGACTACAGCATCCACAGTCCTTGAACATTGGCCATGTCTAGATATACTAAGGTTGAAAGAGCTTTAGCTAACTCTCCTAATGACCCATAGGCCCCAGGCATAGGCTGTGCTATGTGAAGGCTTTCACAGCCAGCATGCATAATTTTTGGTGAGTTTTTTGGGCGATATGGTCATGTTCTGGAAGAGTTTATTCCTGATGTTTCACCAGCATCTGTGGCTGGCATGGAAGTGAGTGAGGTCTATATACTGTGTGACCCGTGGTTGAGAGGAAGTGATTTACATGTTAATCTGTGTTGTCTGTTGAATACCCTCAGTGATGTTCATTTGCATGTGTCAAGTCTTGAGTTTGGTGTTTTTCAGAACTAGAAACCAAACTTTGTTTACTTTAAGGGTTTCTTCTTTCCTGTAGAAATTGTCTAGGTGTTTGTGGATTTCAATGGCTTCCCTATACATTCTGACCGGATTGTTGTTGGCATGGTCCAGAATGTCAGTGCTGCTTAGTGCAAGACTTCTCATGGCATCTTTGTTGGCACATATACCTCAAATGTGGTATTATGTGGCCAAAAGCATTTGCCTTTCCCTGCTCTATGCCCTACTTTCAGTCCTGCTTTATGTTATTGTTATATCCACATTCAGCTTTCATAATATTATCTTCACCTAGAAGAGCAGTCTAGGGACTGCAAGAAATACAGAAAGAGGGGAGCACCAGGAAATGGTTTGAAGTGCATTTCTATTTTAGAATTTTAAAAAATGTTAAAATGTACAGGTGTGTGTATGTGTGCCTTCAAGTTGCATGTTGACTTCTGGTGACCCCATGAATTTCATAGGGTTTTCCTTAGTCAAGGAACACTCAGAGATGGTTTTGCCAGTTCCTTCCTCAGCATACAGCACTTGGTATTCATTGGTAGTGTCCCATCAAAAGTTTTTTGTGGGTTTTTCGGGCTATGTGGCCATGTTCTAGCAGAGGCCTATTACAGACAGCCAAAATAAAGCTGCTTCGAGTCACAGTGGAGGTATGGTGTTTCAATGATGCATGCGTCCTAAGAGTCCAGAAGTCACACCAAAGCCACGCTCCAGCGAGCATGGCTTTGGTGTGGCTTCTGGACTCTTA
>NW_024830402.1:0-1406 GCF_019175285.1 Sceloporus undulatus
GACCACTATGCCTTGTATAATTCAATAATTCAGTCATTGATCTAAACCTTCAGGATTTCCAAGTTTCCTTGAGTTGGGGGCAGACCAGATGCTCTCAGGGTCAGTTTGGGGTTTTGGAAGTCCAGAGGAAGGAGACTCAGACTCTACCCTGAGAATGGACTCATGTTTTCAAAAACAATCATTTCTGGATTTTTGCAACACCAAAAAAGAGGAGGGTCTGTGATGCAAAAAGGCAAGAGGCTTCCTTCCAGCCTTGTTTTTTTCTCTTTTTTAAAAGACAAATAGAATAAAATACAGTTAGCTTTTTCAGCATGTCAATGGGGATGCTTTGATGGAGAGTTCCTGCATGGCAGAATGGGGTTGGACTGGATGGCCCTTCGTGGGGTCTCTTCCAACTCTATGATTTTATGATTAATTAATTAATATATGGAATCAATCTAAGATGATGAATCGTGGCTGTGGAGTCCTATGGCCCTGCTCCAGGCAATGCTAGACTGCAGGCCCCATCATCCAGCAGCACCACAGACAGATGGGAACTGCAGTTTAATAAGGCTGCACACTGCAGAAATAATCCAGTTCGACACTGCTTTAATGCTATGGAAAATCCTGCAATTTGTAGTATGTTGTGCCACCAGTGCTGTTCAACTTCTTTATCAATTACTTGGATGACAGAATTGAGGGCATGCTTATCAAATTAGCAGATGACACCAAATTAGGAGGAGTAGCTAATACCCCAGAGGAAAGGATCTGCATTCAAAATGGCCTGAACAGATTAGACTACTGAGCCAAAACTAACAGAATGAACTTCAACAGGGAGAAAGTTATGGTATTACACTTGTGTCAAAACAAATAAAAATGAAATGCACAGATATGGGATGGGGGACATGTGGCTTAACAACAGTACATGTGAAAGGGATCTAGGAGTCCTAGTAAACCATAAGGTGAAACATTCTATATATATCTGAATGGGAGAAGCATTCTATGTATTCCTGCAAGGGAGAAACATTCGATGTATCCCAGCATAGGAGAATGATTCTATGTATCCCACTATGGAAGAATCATTCTATGTATTCCTACATGGCAGAATCATTCTATGAATTCCTGAGTGGGATACTTAAACAATATATTCCTGCATGGGAGAACCATTCTATGTATTCTTACATGGCTGAATCATTCTTTCTATTCCTACATGGCAGAATCATTCTATGTATTCTTGCATGGAAGATGAATTCTGTGTATTGCTGCATGGGAGAAACATTCTATATATATCTGAATGGGAGAAGTATTCTATGTATTCCTGCAAGGGAGAAACATTCAATGTATCCCAGCATAGGAGAATGATTCTATGTATCCCAGCAAGGGAGAATCATTCTATGTATTCCTACATGGCAGAAGCTTTCTATTTA
>NW_024830403.1:0-1406 GCF_019175285.1 Sceloporus undulatus
TACAAACAGGATAAAAATTCAATATAAAAAGTTAAGAACACTACTGCAAAAAACAAAAACAGGAACAGGAAATCAATAAAATACACATGTCAAGGGCAAAGAGAAGGAGAAAATAATTGACATCGACCCGAGGTCGAAAGGGAAAAAAGAGGGCAGGGAAATAAATAAACAATCTAACTAAGGTGGGAAGGCCAGCCGAAATAGATACCTTTTCAAGTTTTTCTTGAAAGTAACTAGTGAGGCGGCGGAGCGGAGCTCTACAGGGAGCTTGTTCCAGAGTGAAGGGGCAGCGATGGCGAAAGCCCTCTGTGAAGTCCGTACAAGGTTAGACCTAGGGACCTCCAACAATTTAGTCCCAGAAGTTCTGAGTGTGCGGGGCGGATAATATATATATATTATAGAATACTGGGAGAACAGGATCCTATAACTTTCCTTCAGATGCCCCCCCGCACCCAATCTGCTCTTGCTTCTCAGCTATTTGATAAGAAAGAATGGGCATTACCTGATTCAAGACCAAGACAGCTGAAAAAGTATATTTCGTGATATCCTGGTGGAGAAATAATTCAACATCAATTTTACTTCTGAACCTTATACTATAGTTGTGTGCATATATGCATGTATGTCACATAAGCATATCATTTCCTTTTTAAAAGGCCAAATTGCAAAGTTCATACACTAGACATGAGAATTCTTAAGAGAGTCCTCCTAAAACAGGGTGGTCCGCCTCCTTTTCCAGGACATGCCCTACATTTTGGAAAAATTGCAGAAAAATCCCAAAATGTCCTCCTCCATTTTGAGCTTGACTAAGAAGTACATTGAGCAACACCACATTTGCTGTTCCCCTTTTGGAAATTTGTCTACTTGGCAGCCTGTCCTCTTTGCAAATAGGGGGTAGGATGAATCCTTCTCAGTTTCCTTTTTCCCAGGAGCAGCAGTAGACAAGACTTGCTCCCAGAGCTTGGGGCACATTTTTTTCATGGCGAGGAAAAGGGCAGCAAACGTGTCAGGCAATGGGCTGCATGAGGACACAATGCAAATGTTGAAAGGCTTTTTCCTCTTAAATTCAGCATAATGAACAAATGAAAGGAATGATTTAAATGTAGATTCAGGCAGGGGTTTGTTGCCAGTAAATTATAATTTTAAGCCTTTGTCTTGCTTGGACTTCTATTTCCTTTTTAAAAGGCCAACAATATTGTAAGCCAACAAGGCATTTTAATGAAGATATGTGCACCAGAAAAATATGGTTAAGTACATAATAAAACACAGTATACGAGGGTCATTCAATAAATACTTAGCCTACAAAAGAAAAACAAAAATTTTGGAAAAGTGGCAATTTATTTTTCAACATTTAGCTCGATACACTTGGCCCAGCGATGCTCCAACTTTTTCAACCCGTCCGAAAAATA
>NW_024830404.1:0-1406 GCF_019175285.1 Sceloporus undulatus
GGGGGCGACAGCAGAGAACGCCCTCTGGGAGGTCGCCGCAAGCCTAGATTTTAGAGGCTGCAGTAAGTTCCTCCCAGAGGACCGGAGAGCACGGGGAGGATTGTACGGGAGGAGGCGGTCCCTAAGATAGCTTGGACCCAAGCCATTTGCAATATCAGTATTAATTCAGAAATATACATGTTGAGCAGAGGTGGAGGTGAAGCATTATAACACTCCAAAATGTACTCCTTCCCATCAGTTTTCAATTGGGGTAGCCACCTCCTTCAGATTCATATGAGGAAATTAACTTTCTCTGCTTCTATTTTCATTTCAATTTCCACCGTCCTGTGAGACTAATCTTTGGCATAATTAATTGCCATATTCCCAACACTGCAAAATTGACCAACACTAACCACCAGCCTCAAATTTATTAATCTTTGGGAACTCAACACTAAATCATTGGCATAAAACACTACTGACAACTGCAATTCTCAGCTGGAGGATATGGCGGGGTGGGGGGGAATTCTGGTGACAATGTCAATTACATGTATGTTTACAATGAAAATGGCCTAAAATCCAGCCCTATTTCAATCACCTTTTGATCCAAATTTGGTTGTGCTAGAGTACTATAGAGGACAATTCTCACCTGAAGACATTATCTGGAAGTAGTATTTTAAGAAACCATCTCAATATTTTATCAATATTAGTTGTGGTCAGTTTGTACCATAACCAAAGGCAAATGACAAATCAATAAAAACTGTGGAAATATACTCATTTGGGTCTTTTATGTGTTTGGCAATTAAATAACATGAAAATTGAATTTGTATTTGTCCTTTTCTTAAATTTTAAACATCATCATCATCATCATCATCATCATTTTACTTAGGGTCATAAAACAGTTAGAATTAATAAAACATACACTAAATTAAAAATTCTAAATTTATAACTAATACTCTGGAGTTAAAAGCTAATATTAAGATTAATATCATTAATAACTGAATTTTGTGTATCCTGTTTGAAATGTATGAAGAATATATTGATTATATAATTTAGAAGCCACATATAAGAGCTAATCAATTTCTCATTCCTAGAGTCAAGTAAGTCACCATTTATAAAGACTAGAACATCTTGAAGAACATAACAATAGCCATGCTAGATCAGACCAAAGGCATTTCTCATCCAACACTTTGTTCATCCAGTGGCCAACCTGTTGACCATGGGAAGCCTGCCAGCAAGACATGACTGCATCTTCATCTTCCCACTCTCATTCCCAAGCAATCCCATATGGAAATATACTGTTTGTAGCATCCTGCTAAGCTGCCAGTCCCTGGTAAGTATCTTGGCGAGAAGGAAACAACTGTAGCCAATGGGCTCAAATTATTATTATTATTATTATTATTATTATTATTATTATTATTATTATTATT
>NW_024830405.1:0-1406 GCF_019175285.1 Sceloporus undulatus
GTCTGACTATGCCTGGCTTCTCCTTTCCACTGTATTACAAACTCCAGGAGAACATGTTTGTCAACGAAAACAGAATTGCACATGTTTGTGTAATAGCCATTACCACATGTCTTCATAAACTGGGGCTGCTGCTACCACCACGCTCTTTTCCTGGCTCCCCCTTAAACTCACTCCTTGCTCTATGACCTACCAGCATATTTGTTGGCATATACTGGTTAACATTAGCATGGATTCTGTCTGTGTGGATTATAGCAGTTTCATTAGAATATCATCTGTTCCTGGGTTTTTCCCCACTTGTATTGCATTCCTACATTTCAAAAATTCACTCTGAAATGGTTGTAGCTATGGCCTTTGGAGTTTATCACACTGGAGGAATTTCTCCTAATTTTGAATGAAAAGAAAGTGGGGCCAGAACACATTCACATGGATTCGCTAGTTCAGCAAATTTACGTGAATTTGAATTACATTCGTACTGACCTCCCATTGTCCAAAAATAGCTTGCCATTGTCCTAAATTGAGTGTGATCACTTCTCACACAATAACATGAAACCCCACGATTGCGTTCGGACTGACTTCCCATTGCCCGAAATTACGTGTGGCAGTCTATCACACAATAACGTTAAACCTCATGACTGTGTTCAGATTGCCATTGGATTATACTTCCAATTTCCCTTGTCTGATAAACTCCTCACTCACTCATTCTTATATCAGCATTTGAGGGGAGCCACATTTCCCCCATGCCCAATTTTTCCCTTTCATCAAATGGATGCCAACAAATCTGACATGAGTCAGAACACTACTTTTTCAGAGTTCTGATTTACACAGAGAGTCCCTGTGAATTGTAGAGATTCTCCAAACTCATTATCTTTTATATGTAGAGTGTGGTGGAAGTCACGATGGATCCAGGTGGTTGGCTTATTGCATGTTGATACAACATATGAAGATAATGTGTAAACAGGGCATAACAAAAAAAGGCAATAAGCACAAAATATAATTTTCAAATCTATTCTGAGCCTAGCTACCGCAGTTTTTCTACAGTTGTCAACACCATGACAAACTGTCACTGAACTTGTTGAGCAATATTTTGGTGTGATTTCTTAACTGAATCTTAGAGATTAACAGATTATTTCTTGTAAATGTGTGAGGTAGTTCACTTGTTTGAAATATATGGTTTACAGGTATCATTCAGTTTCATACCTGGCTTAGAAGTACATGTCATGGCAGAGCTGTTTGAGTTTAAATTAGCATCCAGGACTTTGGACCAAAAAATAGAAAGAAAGCTGATTAAATGTTCCACCAATTGATATAGTGCAACCAACATTATTAGTCAATTTAGAACCCTTGGGAGAAAAGAAGAATATTTATTTTGAGAGTTGTCTGAAAATACTTGTAAATGATGAGCTATT
>NW_024830406.1:0-1406 GCF_019175285.1 Sceloporus undulatus
AATTACTTAAAGAAAGCCCCCAAAACAAAATGATTCAACAACAGATTAAGAAGATTCAAAAGGAAATATCCAGATGGCTAATAGAAGACAAGGAGAAAAAATCAAGATACATCAAACAGAAAAACTTTGAGAATGATAATAAACCTGGCAAATGGTTAGCATGGAAACTGAAAAAGGAAAAGGAGAAAAGGATCTTTTCAAGTGTTAAAGAAGGGGACGAGATTTATTCCAACCAAAAACATAGGAAAGAATGTTTATATAAATATTTCACAAATCTATAGAAAGAAGAATATATTTCCCAGGAGAGGATACAAGAATCTTTGGACAGGAAAGACGTAGTAAAGATTGATGAAGAAGAGAGAATCGAACTTAATAAACTGATATTGGCTCCTGAGGTGCTAGAAGCAATCAGTAAAACCAAGACATCCAAAGCGCCAGGGACAGATGGTCTAAGCACAATATATTACAAGAGCTTACAGAAAGAGCTAATTAAACCCCTTGTAGAAGTCATGAATAGAGCCTCACAAAGAAGAACACCTGGTTCTTGGAAGATAGATGATATTGTACTGATTCCTAAAGAAAGTAAGGAGCTGCTGGAGGTGAAACATTTCAGACCCATTTCTCTCCTTAACAACGATTATAAAATCTTTGCAATGGTCTTAGCAGAAAGATTTTTAAAAACCCTACAAAATATCATAAACGGAGACCAAATGCCCTTCCTCCCAAAAAGGCCCTTAGAAACAACACGAGGAATTTACTAGATATTATAGACTTCTATGAGAAGAAAATTGATAAAAAAGCAGCTATGATTTTTCTTGAGGCCGAAAAGGCGTTTGATGAAGTTAATTGGAACTTCATGCTGGAAACCTTATGAAAAATGGTTCTAGGAGATAATGTTATAAGCTGGATAGATGCAATCTATAGAAAACAATTAGCGATACTTATTATTAATGGGGGGAAAGTGAAGGCGTTACCTGTAATGAGAGATACCCCTCTCACCTTTGTTATTTATGGCCACTTTAGAGACTCTGAGTCCTAGCATTAAAGAAGATAAGAAGACCAAAGGCCTGGAAATAAAACAGGAAGAGTACAGACTTAAACTATATGTAGACAATGTGGTGATATACTTATCTGACTCAACAGAAAGTGTTACTCCCCTACTCCATAAATTAAAGGAATATGGACAGCATTCAGGTTTCCGGATTAAAATGGATAAGACAAACATTTTACCCATGAATTTAACAAAAGAACGATCAGGAAAATCTACAAGAGGTGAGTGGCTTTAAAGTAGAAAAAAGGGTCAAATATCTAAGTGTTGAGTTCACCTCTAAAAACCGAGACCTCTTTAAAAACAACTACAAGAAAATATGGGGTGATATCAACCAAGATCCCAATAGATGGGCTAA
>NW_024830407.1:0-1406 GCF_019175285.1 Sceloporus undulatus
GCCCTGGTGGTGCAGTGGTTAAATGCCAGTACTGCAAGCACAAGGTTAGGAGTTTGATTTCAGGGGTTCCAAGGTTGACTCAACCTTCCATTCTTTTGTAGATTGGTAAAATGAATACTCAGCATGTTGGGGGCAATTGGCTTAGAGATTGTAAACTGCTTAGAGATTGCTGAGTTCACTATTAAGCAGTATAGAAAAGTACATGTTATTGCTATTGCTATATATATACATTCTTTTCAATTATTGATATAGGAGAGATAACCTGTAAATTCAGTTGAATTAACAGTCACTAGAAAACAACCAGAACAATGACAGTGACAACAACAACAACAGGAGTTAAACAATGAATCTGTATGTCTAACTCTGGCTTCAGAGACACAGTACAGTACACTGTATTTATGCTGCTTATTGATTCCTTCTGAATTCTCTTAAGCAAATGAAATATTTTTAAAAAATCATTTGTTTTACATAGGAAATTTACTGAATATTAAATGCCAGCTTTCATATAACACCAACACAATAACTGATAATTAATCTGAGAAAAAATGAAAGCTTTCACATGAAGAACTTTAAGCCAATGAGGATCTACATTTATTTCAAAATGACAGCAGCCAGCACTTTTTCCCATCAGGAGTTTATTTCAAGAGTTTTATGTGGGATTTCCTTTTGCTTTCCCTTTCATTTTGTTTTAATTTTTAAGTCTTGTTATTCAATTCTAGCGGTGTCTTGGAGCTTTGGAAATGAAGCTCACAATCATCAAAATCTACTCAAATAACTTCTCTAATCATGCATCCTACATTTTATATTCAGGAAATATGTCTTGTATATCCTGGAGGTGCTGAGAAGGGGATCTTAAAAGTTGCCCAAACTTCTCTGCTTATTTTCAAAATGAGCTAGGTGTGCCTATTAAATGATTGCTCCAGCGAAGACCTTGTTTTTGTCTTCTCTGCGTGCCTTTTGGTATGGATTTTCCTATAACAAGATAAAAGGCTGAATAAAGCCATCATTTTACTTTTCATCACACCTTCCATTCAGCAGGAACCTGAAGCTTTCCCATCATTTTTGACTCAGCAGTTCTCAGCAGTGGCCTGTGATCAAATTCTGCAGAATGTCAATTGGAAAACAATAAATGGTGGCAGAAATGACCTAAATAGAGGACTGGGAAATGGGGGGGGGGGGGGGGGAGAGACAAAACAGAACTTTCTGCTTCCTCTTTTCCAGTTTCAACATATATGTATCAGTGTCTTTCTCTTCTTCTTTTGTTTCTTTCTACCCCCTCATCCTTAGCACCTATTCATTATCAGTGGCCCCATACAGACAGGCCAAAATAAAGCTGCTTCGAGTCACTTTGGAGGTATACTGTTTTAATTATGCATGCATCCTATGAGGCCGGAAGCCACACCAAA
>NW_024830408.1:0-1406 GCF_019175285.1 Sceloporus undulatus
ATTATCCAAAAGAGTTATGAATCTGACCTTATTATCGAAAACATAGAGGTTAAAGTCTACAAAGATATTCCACCATTTGTTATGCTGGCAAGACAGAAATACAGGAGCCTGACTATGACTCTGAGACACCTAAATTTAGAATACAGATGGGACAGACTGGAAGGCTTATCCTTCATTTATAGACAGAAGAGATTCAAGATTGACACACTAGAGAAAGCTAATGAGATGGAAGCAAGATTAAGAAGTGAAAACAAAGGCAAAAAAGATGCACCACAAAAAGAGAACTCTACAAACATTAAGATTGATGGGATAGGAAATGAGAAGGATAAGGATAGCGTTGCTGAAGGCAAAGGATCTAAAGGAGAGAAGAATTTGGGAGAGTTTGAAGAATTCTATTAAGGTTACTGCTGAAACTAGTTGATTTCCAGTTTGGAATTTTATATTTCATTGAAGGTGTGACGATTACAGTATTAATAAAGATAATAAGGGGTCGAAGGGGTGGAACATCCAAAACAATAATAAAAAAAAAGAAACAGCTATATAGAAAGAATTAACGTATATGGATAAGTATTCGAACCTGTATTGTAAGGTAAAGTGATTTGTAAAACTCGAATATGGTTAAAATTATCTCTTTGAATGTAAAGGGAATCAACTCTAAATTTAAAAGGAGTGTGGCATTTCATTATTTGGAAAAGTTGAAAGGTGACGTAATCTTTATCCAGGAAACCAGAATAAGAACAAAAGAAGAAAGACTATTGAGAAACCCGAAACTGGGAGCTTGCTATAACTCCTCTTTAGACAAGAAAAAAAGGGGTGTGATGATCTTTGTAAATAGGAAGTGGGCATCCAAGGAGATCTTCAGGGACATCAATGGCTCTTATGTAGCGGTAGAGGTCCATGTTCCCAATTTAACTTTTCTGGCAGTAGGAATTTACGCTCCGAATGAAAACAGAGAGAATTTTTTAAATGAATTGCATAATACATTGTCTGAATGCCATTATAGTAGCTTACTTCTGTTGGGTGATTTTAATGCTGTTGTTTCCCCGGAAATAGATAGGAAGTGTGAAGGTCCTAGAAGGATAAGAAAGAATCAAGGAAAACTCCCGAAATCGGTTCAAATATGACCATTCCAGAAGTTATACCTTTTACTCCGAGGTGCACAATTATTTCTCTAGAATTGATATGTTCATGGCGACTAAGGAATTATTACCATTTATAAAATCTATGGAGACTCGGGTAACGTCTTTTTCTGATCATAATTTAATTTGTATGGAACTTCTTGAACCAAGAAAAAATTTGCAATGGAGACTGCCACAGGATCTCTTGAATGATGAAGATGCAGTTAATAGCACAAAGGAAGCGTTGACATATTATTTTAAGGAAAATGATACAGAAGGAATGAAAAA
>NW_024830409.1:0-1406 GCF_019175285.1 Sceloporus undulatus
CTGGAAGCCAGGCCAAAGCCACACTTTGGTGTGGCTTCTGGCCTCTTAAGATATGTGTGTCTTTTAAACAGCATGCCTCCAAAGTGACCAGAAGCAGCTTTATTTTGGCCTGTCTGTTTGGGCCCTTTATTATATCTGTACATCCAGGACAAGCAACATGTGGTTTGAATATTGGACTATGACTCTGGAGAGCAGGGTTCAATTTCCCACTCAGCCATGAAACCCACTGGGAGACCTTGGGCAAGTTACACTCTCTCAACCTCTGAGGAAGACAACAGCCAACCCCCTCTGAACAAATCTTGCCAAGAAAACCCCATGACAGGTTCTCCAAACGTCAGAAACGGAACATAACCAAGGAAGCAGAAAGAGGAGAGGGCGACCATTTTGTTTCTATTTTTCCTTCCGAGGCTGCTGGAAAAGGCCAGCATGCCTAGTGGTTTGAGCTTTAGACTACGACGCTGGGAAAACAAGTTTCAAATCCCAACTTGAGCATTAAAAAAACAACAACAAGGTGGACCTTGGGCAAGTCACACTCTCTCAGTCTCAGAAGACAGCCCTGGCAAACCCCCTTCTGAAGAAACTTGCCAAGAAAACAGGGCTGAGGAGTAAGGAGAAAGAGGTTTTTGCAGGGGTAGGAGTAGGAATAAAGAGTAACAAAATATATTTCTTACTCGTTACTCCTGTTATTATATTGTACATGCAAACACCATTTTTTATTTTTTAAAACTTTTATTTATTGTTGAGGAGTATAATAGGAGGAGTAGTAACGTTAAGAAAAAAATATCTTACTCCGGAGTAGGACATGGAGTAACCTCCCAAATCACCACTACTCCCCAGCCCTGCAAGAAAACCCTATGATAGGTTCGCCTTAGGATTAGTATAAATCAGAAATGACAACAACAAAGGTCCAAAACACACTGCAAAATAAATAATCCGGTTTTTAAGAACGCTTTAACCGCAATGGCTCAATGCTAGGGAATCCTGGGAAGTGTCATTTTGTGCTTGTTATTGTCGGTTCATTTTTTTGTATTTCTCCCTTGCTATATTTTAATAATAATAATAATAATAATAATAATAATAGATTTATTTATAGCATGCCTTTCCGAAAGGATCAAAGCGGGTTAAAAAAAGAAAGAAAGAAAAGAAATACATAAACTATACATAACACATGCTAAAATACATAGCTAAAATTGCATATCCCCTTATCCCTTGCCAGAACTAAAATACCAATACCATGAGCGCAATTTAAAATTCATTTAAAATAAAAAATAAAATTTAAAATAGACAAGATTTAAAATAGGCAAGGCTGGATGGAAGACATATGGGATGAGCGTATTACGTATTACATTGAATTGGGTTTTTTTTTTGCAGAACGTACGCCAAAGGCAGGTTGCTTTTATTTTATT
>NW_024830410.1:0-1406 GCF_019175285.1 Sceloporus undulatus
TAAAGTATTACCATTATGAAAGTCTTAAATCTCTTGAGCACTCCCACTTGATATCTAGTTCTTGTGCATGTGTGTGAACCCTTACGTGTGTGTCTGTGTGTTTTGCTTTTCAAACCTATTTGAAATGCAAATTTTGGAGTTCTGTGTGCTTCCGAGTCTGGTATAGTTGGGCTGAATCCCGAGGTCGCTCTTGCCCCAACCAACCTATATCTCTTTTTTCATGTATGTACTATATTCCCCTAAAAGAATAGCATTTTGGGTAACAAAGGGCCTCTGGAATCAACCATGAAACTAAGCAAGCTCAGGTAGAAAAAGAAACATTAGAGAACAAGTAGGTTTTGTGTCTCCCTTTCCTACCTTCATAGATATTACACATAATTTCTAAATGGAACCCCTAAATATGTCTGAAAACAAGGATTTGAGCTGGTTCTCAGATGTTCACTCAATCCAGTTCTTAAAATCTGTGAGGTTGATGGCTTCCTCACAATCCCCAAGGCCCCTCTCCTGGCCCTTCCCAGAGGTCCCTTCCTCTCCACACAGAGCTAGGCGATCCTGGCTTTGCTCCTGCCTTCCCCTCCTGGCTCCCAGAGGCCTGATCCCCTTCCCTTTCTCCCTCCGCTCTCCAACCTTCCCTCTTGCCCATCTGCACTGCTTTACCATTTCACCTTCAGTATCTCTTTCCTGTCTTTCTGTTATTCACATTCCCTCTATCTCTCTATCACAGACACGCACCCACAGAATGTGAAGCACAAAATGGACACTTTGAGGTTCATTTCTTGAGAAAGTCAGGACAATCAGTATACAAATAATGCATTAGGAAAGGCAGAACAAAGGGTCTGGGACCTGGTTTCTTATATTAGTGAGGGTCAAGTGCCAGGGAGAAGCCTTAAAACAAGACATCTGTACGATAGGAATGGACTACTGTTGGGAAGTGGGGTGGTCACATTGGACCCCAGGGGATCTCAAGGGCAACCACACATTGTGTTGCCTAAAAATATGGCATAATGTTTTGCCCCTCAATATCCCACAGCATCCCTTTGGGAGGAGGCCATTTTGCCACTGTTGGGCCCTCTCTGATCCATTGCAGGCCAGGGGAGGCCTTTTTCCCACCAAGCCTTTCCAGGGCCTCAAAAGGCTGGAAGAGGGGCCACAAAAGCCAGGAAACATGCTCAGGAATAGGCTGAGGACCATTTAGGGCAAAAAGCATTAATCTCCATGGCTCCTTGCCACAGAATTCCAAAATTGGCAGTTTAGGATTGGATATTTAGAAGCCTTACAAAGTGAAGAACAATAGTGCCTCACTAAAACTAGAAATTCCAAGATTCCACAGGAAGTTGTTATGAGATTTAAATTACATGTGAAAGGGAACTAGGAATGGTAGTAGAGCACAAGTTGAACATATGTCA
>NW_024830411.1:0-1405 GCF_019175285.1 Sceloporus undulatus
GCTAGACAGTGCTGCTCTTAGGTGGATTTGTAATTGGTTGACCACCTGAACCCAAGAGGATCTTAGAGAGAAGCGACCAGTGGGGTGCCACAGGTCTGTCCTGCGAGTAGTGCTATTGTACATCTTTAATGATGACTTGGATGATAGAATAAGGGACATCATATAAAATTTGCAGATGACACAAAATTAGGAGGGATTGCTAATATCTCAGAGCACAGGGTTAGAATTGAAAATGACTTTAACAAACTAGATAGAGGGACCCAAAATAATACAATGAATTTCAGCTGGGAGAAATGTAGGGTGCTAAAGTTAGGCGGCAGTGGCGGCGGGGGGATGGTGGTAATAAAAAGTTATAGAATGGGTGACACTTGGCTTGACAACAGTATATGTGAAAGGGATCTAGGATTTTTAGAACGTGAGTCAACAGTGTGATGTGGCAGCTAAAAAAAAGCCAGTGTGACTCTAGCCTATATCAATAGGAGTACAGTATATAGATCAAGAGAAGTAATAGTATCACTTTATTCTGCTTTGGTTAGATCTCACCTAGAATACTGTGACCAGTTCTGGGTACCACAGTTCAAGGGGCATATTGACAAGCTGGAATATGTTCAGAGGAAGGTGACTAAAATGGTGAAAGGTCTGGAAACCATGAAAAAAGATTCCACTTAAACATTAGGAAGAACCTCCTGGTGATAAAAGTTGTTCATCAGTGGAATATGCAATCTTACAGTGTGGTGGAGTCTTCTTTTTAAATAGTGGCTGAATGGCCATATGTCGGGGTGCTTTGATTGTGTATTCCTACATAACAGGTGGATTGGACTGGATGGCTCTTGTGCTTTTTGTACAACACTTAGAAGACATATTTTGTAAGTATCTGAGACACAGAAATAGTGAATAATGAATAAATATAGTAGAATGGGTTCTCATGCTTTGTTTAAAAATCCTTTGCAAACCAAGTAATTAGTTAGCTAACTAATTAAATAATCAAATTAGTTAATTTTGCTGGGAACTACAAAGTATGTGTGACTCAATTATAGGCCCTTTTCACATCTACAGTCAGCAACAGACCATATCCATGTAAGACATCTACTAACTAACTTCAGGGGTATATGTGTAAATGAAACAAGCATATTAGCATGGCAAATTGTGCACTTCTTTTCCATGTAATTATCATCCTTCAAGAGGACAGGTACTAATTGGATAGAGAAGATACCTGCATTCACCATGTGAAGTTGAGCTGAATGGTTACTTTCACACATCCCTGTATGTATTATTCCCATACTGTAGGGTTGAGATTTCACATCAGAAGCAAAATTCTGGGCTAATACCTGTGTAATGTCATGCTCTAATTGAACCCAAACTTGACTCTTCTACCTTCGGCTCTCCAGGCTGAGGAACAAGTGTC
>NW_024830412.1:0-1405 GCF_019175285.1 Sceloporus undulatus
CAGACAAAATGGAATAATAGTCCTATAACTCAATGATGTGTTATATATAATAGTCCTATAACTCTATAGAGTGAAAGAGCCTCAGAAGTGGACTTGAGTCCACTTTAAAAAATATATAAATTTATTGATGTGGCCTCCAAAGGGTCACCATGGCAGAAAACTGGACCCAAGACCTTCTGCAGTTTCACCTGCCCCTGTCTTAGAGGAAACCCATTCAAATGAATGGGGAGTATTAATCACAGCTTAAGAGCCATTGATTTTCAAATACAATCCATTCCAAGAGGAATTGGAATCAGATTTTAGCTCATAGTGAAATTATTTTCATGTGTTTTTAATTAAAGAATAATAATTTGCACCTCCCACTTAATTGAAATTTATATCCAGATGATTCCGCAAGCCTGTGTTTTCTCTCAGCTACTGCAATGTAAATTCTTTCAAAGCTTTCAGCAAGCTTACAACTGATTTATGCTGGTATAAGTGCACCATGGAGTCTAGGATAATGATATAAGAAGTGAAAAAGGAGGGGAGAATGACATGAAGATGGAGAAGGCTAGGGTTTCAGCCATTTTCCCAGGCTAGAAAATATTTCTCCCCTTTTAAGAAATCCTCTTATCTCTTGGAATCTGCAGTGCCATGTCTCAAGCAGTTGCTTGTGTGGCTGCAGCAGACTGTTCTATCTCTCCTCTGACTGCTGATCCATCATGGTTGCAGCCAAAGAGCTCAAAGATTAAGGAAGTAATACAGCTCTAAGACCATTAAAAGAGTTGATCGTCATACGTCATGGCAATTATCTCAGATTTCAAAATGTGGCAAACAATGGATAACTGCTAGGAGATAACTTTTTTAAAAAGTTGAAGAATAATAAAAGTGTTTGCTAGTGAGGGACTACCTTACAATGGAGTAGATCAATGGTTCATTTACAGAGCAAACTAAGATCAATGATGGTTACTCCCAAGTCCATGGCTGCTGAATCTCTAACGGAATGGATCGGAACAGATCCCCTGCATAAGGGGAGGGCCCACTGTACTGCTCAACGTCGCATCTGTCTGGGCTGACATTTGGAGAGACTAATTCAGGAGCATTCCCAAGCTTTTAATATAGTCTTTCAGCGGAAGTGTAACCCCATCCAGAACTGGTTGATGAACCTCAAAACCCAGATTAGGACCCTTAATAGTATGCACTTCTGTCTTGTCTGGATTCAGTTTCTATGGCGGGATACAAACCGCCGCTTTGCGGCGCTTCCCCGCCGGTGCCATTTGCTCCGCGCGGGAGCCGCAGCAGCCAAACTGCACGGCTCCCGCGCGGAGCAAAAAAGAAGCTCCATTTTGGAGCTTCTTCTTACGGCGCACTGATGATGCGTCCAGTACGTAAAGATGGCGGCGCCCATGTAGAAGGGGCGCCGCCA
>NW_024830413.1:0-1405 GCF_019175285.1 Sceloporus undulatus
CGAACCGCCCAGTGCTGAAGACCCCCTGTTCCAGACTCATCTGATAAGGGCCAAAGTATGGGCATACTGTGCTATCTCTTTTTATGTCATTTATCTGCCATTTAGGGCGTGGCTCACAGGCCAGAATAAGCCTTTTTGTGCTTAGGATAGCTTTGTAATTTTTTCATCATCTTTTTAGCATTCTATTGCAACATATTGTTTTAATAAAATTGCTGTGTACTTACCATTGTTATCCCCCCTATACTTTTTGTCCACTCACTTGCATGTTTCAGTTTCGGGTATCACCTCCCAGTTTTTCCTTGCAATCTAAATAAGACACGACACACAAGGAAAAGAGAATGACAATGGAAGAAGGAATGAAGTCCAGGAGAAACTGCCTCTTTTGCTCTCTCTCTCTGAGGGTTGGGCAGTGCCAGTTGATTTATTTTTGCATGCCATTTAAATTTTCATGTGCACCAGCAGACATTTAAGGCTAATGAAGGTAGGCCAAGTCACCTGTATTCCCAAGGCAGGAGAGGAGCAATAAGGATTCAACTTGACAAGCTGCTGAAGTATGTAGTAGGTAAGTAATAGTTCTTTATTGTCTTTTGTTGTGGAGTTGCGTCTGTGATTTCAGGGAATGTACTGTTTACTATGAATTCGATTTATATGAGAATGGGCTTTTATTTAATGGGGAGTTTTATTTATTTTTTGGAAAAAATCTAATGGGTTAATTTTCTAAGTGAACTAGTATGGTCTACTGGAGATAACATTTTAGTTGGTCCTCTAAGAAACAGGTTTGTTAAATTAAAAAAAGTGAGAGGAGGATTTGGAAATCTCTCAACGTCAACTTGATCGCTGTTAACAAGAAGTGTTGTTTCTAAAATGGGATAGATATGTGTTTGTTTTCTTAGATGCTAGCAAAGAAGGAAACTTGTCTGGAAACAAGCTGGGTGCAAAGAAATAACGTAGACACCCTTGGGAAGCCATTTTTCTAGAATTGTGGTTTCCATCGGCCACACTTATTTTATTTAAATAAAATAATAAATACTGCCTGAGGTTACCATAAGTCAGAAACAACTTGAAGGCATGCAGTAACAACAACAGCAAATAGTTGTTAACCAATAAGAGTTGTATAAATTAACATTCACACATGTAGTATGATGGGGAGGCATAGAGACTGATCCACACATGTAGAATAATAATTCTACAGTGAGCTTACTCACTTGCCCTTATGTAAGAAATACTCTCTGACCATTGTATAGTTTTGTTGCATTGCCCCTTGATGAAAAGTTAGTTTTTAAGATTAATTGCTATTAGTTTTATTGATGTGTTTTTGTATGTATTTTAATTATTGATGTATTTATTTTAGCGGACTGTAATCCCGCCTCGATCCATCTGGGAGAGATGGGAAAATATAAATAAA
>NW_024830414.1:0-1405 GCF_019175285.1 Sceloporus undulatus
CAACAATGTCCCTCGCACAGTCCATTCACCTACACCTTGTTGTAGAAATGTGCATGTGACAGGAACTGTATGAAGAGAACATCACAGCACATTGTTGGAGTGGGCTTGAAATGGTCACACTGTTAGCTCATAAAATATATCAAGCACAACATCATTTCTAATCTTCAATGAACTCTTGACACATTCTCAGAAATTAGTGAGTATACCCCATTACAATGAGGTTCAGTGCTCTTTTCCCATTTCATTGTTTTTACATTATGGAGAGAAGGGAAAGGCCTTTTTTTTGGGAAAACCTTTTAAATGCATCAGAAATTTAGGCATGCTAAAGACCGCCAAAAAGTGGTATACCAGCGCCAGTATTAGGGTTAGGGAGCGTGCATCATGTACACACTCCCTATCCCTAGTACATGCAGCCGGCGGCATAATGGTGGCACCTTGTGTACATGGGCGTCACCATTATGCTGTCATGGCCACGCCACATCCAAACAGTGTGGCACAGGCGTGATGTGTTCACGCTGCCCCAGGCTGCTTATGGCAGCCTGTGGTGCAAGAAGGAGCTCCGAAACAGAGCTTCTTCTGGTGTGTGCCTCATGCCTGCAGCCACCAAATGGTTGCAGGAACGGTGCCAGGGAGAAAGGGTCCGAGTGGCCCTTTTCTCCTCTGATTGTGGCTGTCAGGGTGTCCTGGGGCATGAAACCCCAAGGACACCCCTTTTTCCTGGCCATGGGGAAGCAGCATTTTGCTGCTTCTCCGTGGCCTGGAAAAGTGCCGGGTTGGAGCCACAGGGGCTGCCAGTGAGGCTGCCCTGCCTCCAACCTGGCAAGAAAAGGGGTGGCTGCGTACCACCCCTTTTCTGCCATCTGTACCCCGCCATAGCTACACGTCATCTATACCCTGCCATAGCTACATGCTACACACAAGAAATATGTCCAGTGTGTCTGGGAATCTCAGGGCATGATACTGCCATGATATAGAAGTTCTTTTGACAGATGGTGATGGAGAATAGATCTTTATCTGCTGTCATTTCATTATTGTTGTTCACTGACCATCAACACAGTTGACAGTTAGTATCCACTGGGGTTTTGTTCTAGGATGCCCATTCTACCCCTATGGATACTAAAATCTGTGAGTATTCAAATCCAATTATATGCATTGGAGTGGTAAAATGTTGTCCCTTATATAAAATGGCAAAATCAAGATTTGGTGTTTTAACTGTATCTAAAAAATATTTTCAAGCCTTAGATGGTTGATGCCACGGATGAAGAATCCGTGGATGTGGAGGGCAGACTGTAATTCAATCCAGAGTTGGTTTACTATAATTACACCCTCTTCATTCACTGACCACCAATATATAAAAATAAAATCTTCTTTGACTCCACTTTTGCTTGTTCTAATCTCAGCTTCT
>NW_024830415.1:0-1405 GCF_019175285.1 Sceloporus undulatus
TCCAGCTGGGCGGCCGCTTTTATTAAGGGCACCTTGCTTTTAAATCCAGTAAACAAACAAACTCATTCTCCTCCTGCTTCACAAAATAATAATAATAATAATAATAATAATAATAATAACTTTATTTTTACCCTGTCTCTCTGTCAGAAGACAATCAAGGTGGCTTACAATAAAAAGTTCATACAATACAACAACAATATCCCAGTTACTCCCTCCCTCCCCTAAAACATCAGTTAAACACATTTAACCATTAAAATATTTCATTAAAATAATTGGAGACGGGTGAATGGGGCTAAAGAGTACTCAGTAAGATGGTTGATACAATTGGTGGCTGGGTTTACTATTCAGGAAAGGCCTGCTGGAAGAGGTCTGTCTTGACAGCCATTTTAAAGCTGTCCTCTGGGTAACCACAACCAACCTGGTCTTTATAGGCTGTAGTAAATTCTTCCCAGAGGACTTGAGTGCTTGGGTGGATTATACGGAAGGTGGTGATCCTGTAGATAGGTTGGACCCAAGCCATGTAGGGCTTTAAAGGTCATAATCAACACCTTGTACTATACATTATTCTGTGTTTTTCTGAACTTTTCTTTGTCAAAATGTCTTGCTAGCTTAAAATATACTTACAGAACTCTGAGTAAGACAAATACTTAAAATTTTCTTTACTAGTAAAAAAATCTATATTTAAATCATTCCTTTCATTTGTACATTGTGCTGAAATCAAGCAGGACACCCTTTTGACATTTGTATCATGTTCTCAAACAGCCCATTGTCAACATGTTTGCTGTCCTTTTTCCCTCCAAGAAAAAAGGCACCTGAGCTCTGAGTGCAAGTCTTATGTGCTGCTGCTAGGAAAAAAGAAGTCTAGAAGAATCCATCCTATCCTATTGGTTTTAATGTTTAATATTGTATTGTTTTTGTTTGTCGTTTGTTGTTGCCATGATGCTGTAACCCGCCTTGATCTCAAGGAAAGGTGAGCTATAAATAAACGATTTATTATTTATTTATTTATTTATTTATTTATTTATTTATTTATTTATTATCCTATTTGCAGCAAGGACAAGCTGCTAAATAGATGAATTTCTTGAACAGAAACAGCAAACATGGTGCTACTCAATGTGCTTCTTAGTGATCTTCAATATGTAGGACATTTTTGAATTCTTCCTGGACAGAAGGTTGAAATGTGGGACATGTCCTGGAAAAGGAGTGTGCCTGGTCATCCTGGCCCTAGCCTGCGAGCCACATCTTTTCTCTTTTTAAACTTTTTGTTCACCAAGCACAATATCTTGAGCTTCTAGGCTCTTCTGTCCACCTAGAGGCCATCTGGAGAAATGAAGAGGCTCATTCTGAAATGTAAAAGAGAAAAGGAGAAAGAAAATTGCTATTGAAGGAGTGGAAACTGGGCATC
>NW_024830416.1:0-1405 GCF_019175285.1 Sceloporus undulatus
TCTGTGGGATCCTGACCCCATGTTGACTGTCAACACATCATGTGCTTGGGTGGTTTTGTCATTGTTTTTCTCCAGAAATGGAGGAAAATATATTTGGGTCCTCAGGCATGAAAAACATTTCCTGGGCACTTTGGGAAAACTTTCCTTATCACCAAGTCAAAGGTGTTGTGTTTCTCGTCAACAGCCTGCAGCTCCGGGACGGAGGGTGAATTTTTGGGTTGTTTTGGCCCACTTTGGAAATGGCATAACTGGAGTGACGCCATCCATCATGCCAAGAAAGTGCAACAACAGCCTCTGGGTCTTGTTAGGAAATTTGAACCTGGGTTACAGCAGAGTCCATGTTTGGAACAACTTTGCCTTTCTAGGGAAGAGGAGTGTGGGGTGTGGATGTGTGGTTTTGTTGCAACCACACACAAATGTGTATCTGGCTTTTATTTATAGCATACCAGGCTGCCAAGAAATGGTTTATATTTATGGCAAAGTCAGTTTGCATTGAATCTGTGCCTCCTCCTCCTCCTCCTCTTCTTCTTGGCGTTGTGTGCCTTCAAGGCGACCTTGGGCGAATCTGCCACGGGGTTTTCTTGGCATGCTTCTTCAGAGGGGGGTTACCATTGCCATTCTCTGAGGCTGAGAGAGTGTGACTTGCTCAAGTTCATCCAGGGGTTTCCATGGCCGGGCAGGCATTTTTTCCCCATGAGGACTCCCAGAATCCCCCAGCCATCATAACCATGCTGGAAGGTGAAGCTAAAAAAAAATAGCATTTAGCATTTGTTTAAAAATGGAGCAATGAAGAAAGGATGAAGAAAAGGAGCCATTGCTGAGCATCCTTTGGGTTCAGCCGATCAACCAATGACAAATCCATGTCACAGTTGCCTTGTCTAGCCCACATTTCACTCGCTTGCTTATTGATCTCATAAAGGAACCAGCAGAAATACTAATGTGGAAAGCAGTGACTTAAATCTCAGAATACAGTAATTCCTGACGTAAAGGTTTAGGGTAAAATAGGGCATCACTTAGGTAAGAAAACCAGCTGATGTGAAAAGCAGTTACTTCAATCTCACAATCAAATAACGTTTTGGGTAAATGTAAGGAAATGCTGTTACTGTACTGTCAAGAGGTTCTTCCTAATGTTGAAGTGGGATCTCTTTTCCTATAATTTGAGTCCATTCCTGCGTCTCCTTTTCTCTGGAGATGCAGAAAAGAAGTGGACTATACAGTTTATACAGTGGGTCCTTGTTATACGCCAGGGTTTGGTCCCAAGATCCCCCATCCGTGGATAACAAAATCCGTGGATGCTCAAGTCCCATTAAATATAATGGCAGAGCAAAATGGTGTCCCTTATAACAAATGGAAAATCGAGGTTTGATATTTGAAATTTATACTTTTTTGGAACATTTTCAAACCA
>NW_024830417.1:0-1405 GCF_019175285.1 Sceloporus undulatus
TTTTTTTTTGTAGTTAGTCCACTTTACAAGTAGATGTCCATAAATTTCTCAACCTTCATCAGACTGATGTATATTCTAATTACTATGATCCAGAAAAGAATCTTCTCCATATTGTTCCTCAATACCCATAGAGCTGATTTTCTCTTCAGGGAGGACAAATCATAAAGTAAACAACAAATTCTTCTCTCACATCATAGGTAGATTGCTGAATTCAAAGTGTTTTGTTACTTTTCAAAGTCTAACTTGATATTGTTTAGAAAAAGAGGAAAAAACCCCTGCAGTATTGCACTTTTAAATTGGTTGGTATTTACCCACTATTTCAGTCCTAGGAGTGATGATGCTGAAAGTAAAGTGTCACCATAAGTCAGTAAGTTTCCTTAGTTCATCAGGTGTAATTTAGGGAAGTTAAAAAAACGGAGTGTGACCCTAGGTGGCTAGGTGGCTTGAACATGGCTCTTGTCACCTAGATGCTAGGAACAGGAATCAGACACATAAGAATGGTCTCCCAAACCTCCCATACCAGGAAGCAATTTTTGTCAGTTGGTCTGAGTCTAAACCATAAATCGTCACATCCAGCACAGGTCCCCTCAGTGAGATCACTAATGGGGACTGTGACATGGTGCCATCTTCAACCTAGAAGTCTAATATGGATTCTTAGGGGTCCTTATATTCCATGAATTCTTTTCCATTCTAGTGGCAGCAAACATATGACAGACAGAACTCATTCACCAGCAGGAAAATGAGATTCTGGTGTGACAGCCATGCAGTGGTTAGGGTAATTAAAAGACAATCATTGTGCTCTGAATGGTAATTTGTCTAATACACAGATTTGCCTATGTGCCGGTCTGTCTTTGGGTTAATGTCATTATCTCAATATGCCCTTTCATAATGATAGCATAGATGCACTGTCTTGCTTACAGAAGGAGAGATTCCATGTTTTGGCATGTGAGGCCAGTTCCCACCAGTTCTCATTCCCTGAAGAATCATGGTGCCTTGGGAATGAGTGATAATAGACAATGCACTGCACTCAGTGACCCCAGGAAACCCCAGCCAATACACAGACAGCTGAGGGTTTCCTAACCCTTTTGCTTGGAATAAGGAAATCTGTGGAGTAACTAGCCTCTGAGGCCTACTTGACATCCCTGAGGTAACAAAGATTGCCTTCACTGCATCTTGCTGCTATATCCCTTTTAAACAAAAGCCTTGGTTTGTCTGACCTATTTGCTTCTTTCACAGCAACCAGGGTTGCCATAATTCTGGACCTCGAAACTGGGACAAATGTAGAACAAAAGTAGGACAAAATTTTCAAATGTAGGACATATTTTGTAAAAATGGAGGACACGCAAAAAAATGATGCTTTTTTAAAAAGTGTTAATATAAATGCATGTTTCTTAGGCATGATCAA
>NW_024830418.1:0-1405 GCF_019175285.1 Sceloporus undulatus
AATTTTGCCAAGAAACCCTTGTGATAGGCTTGGTCTTGGGTCTCTAAATTGGAAATGACTTGAAGGCACACAACAACAACAACAACAACCATATCTTATTACAAATGTCTACCAGCCAAACAACTTAATTTTTTTAACACTTTCTCCAGACCATTTTTTTTCAAGGAAAAGCATTCTGGGGTGGTGGAAAGTCTGATCACAGAAACGGATGGCAGGGGGCATCCACTCAGAAACATTCTCCTGTTTTTCTGCCAATGAAAGGAAAGTTACTAGGAGAAAAGCAACTGGGAGGGGGATTTTGAAAGGAAGACAAGAATATATTTATTATACATATCAACTGATCTTCAGGAACATCAGCTGCTGTATACAGAGCTGGCCCATGGTGTTTGCCTGCCTGAAATAAGGGGCAAGATGCCCCACGCCCTTACAAAAACCCGTTTGACTGGTGGTTGAAACTTACACCAGCACTGATGAAAACACAGTATTTGCCACTCCACCTGAGATGAGCAGGTTATTTTACTGTATATGATGTAAGGTAGTTTGTTGGTGGAGAAGCATCCACTATGTTTTTGTATCTGCATACACAGCACTGAAGGATGCCCTCAAAATCTGTTGAAGATTAAAGATACAGGAGTCTACCTGTATTCAATATAGTAACCCTAGTTATGGAGAAGACAGTGTTGGTGAGATTTCAAACAGCTTCTAAACAGGTCTGCTATCCTTCCTTCATCATTCGGAATCGGAAAAACATTTTTTGAGAAGAAGAAATATGAATATAAAGACATGTTGAAATAATTCAATACTGAGTCACAGGGCATTCACCACTGCTCAGTTATGGATGGCTTTAGTACATCATTGTATTCACACATGTTAAAAGTAGCTTTTAAACCCCCCATCTTTCTAGTCCCAGTTCTGGTTGTATGTAGTGTGAAAATATGAAAGGTATTAGTGGATGTCTCAAGCAATCAATTGACAAGCCATAAGCTGAACAACAACCAGTCACATACAGAGAGAGAGAGAGAGAGAGAGAGAGAGAGAGGAGGTAGGAAAGGAAGAAAAAAACCGTAGGAGTTCATCATAGATGTACTCTATGACCTTGGTTTCTCGGGCCTTGTTCTCGATTGGTTCACATCTTACTTGTCAGATCGATCTTTTTCAGTGGTCTCGGGTGGTCAGACCTCGTGTTCTGTCCCCTTATCTGTTGGAGTTCCTCAGGGCTCTGTTTTGGGTCCCCTTCTGTTCTCTCTATACACACTCTCCCTTGGCAAACTTATCAGTTCATTTGGTTTCTCCTACCATCTTTACGCCGATGATACCCAGCTGTACCTTTCCACCCCTAATCTTTCACCAGAGCTAGGGCAGCAAGTGTCATCCTGTTTAACAGCTGTCTCCCACTGGATGCACC
>NW_024830419.1:0-1405 GCF_019175285.1 Sceloporus undulatus
TGCGAAGGAGGAGAAGGTCCACAGGGCTGAGGGAGGGAAGGCAATGGGAAAAGGTCAGTGCCAATGGCCATGGAGGACAGAAGGTGACAATGCCTAGGAAACTCCTCTGAGTCATTCTAGGAATGAGTGGCAGGAGTGAGTCCAGGGGGCTGAGGGGGTCTCCTTTCCCAAAGGGGGAGGCAAGGACCGGTGGGACCCTCCCCAGCTAAGGCCCAAAGGGAGAGTCTCTTTCCCCACCTCTCTCTCCCACTCCAGCCTCCTTCCTTCCTTCCTTCCTTCCTTCTCCCCAAAATGGAGGGCCAGAGCCACAAAGGGACACACTTTCTTCCTTTTGGCCCAAGGAGCCTGGCTTCCTTCTCACTCTGGAGCCTCAGGGAGAGAAAGAGGAGCCTCTTGGTTCAACTGAGGAAGCCTCAGAGGAGGTTCCGGAACATTATTCTCCAAAGTCATAAGCAGCACAAAATGGCCTCCAGAACAGAAAATGGCCACCTCTGCCTCAGCGCTTGGCAGTTGGCAGTTTGAGGCCTTCAGGGAACCCAAAATGGAGGCTGAAAGGGCCCCAAAGTCAGAAGGGACCTCAAACAGGATTTCCAAACCTTAACATCTAAAGGTTTTCATGATGCTAGAATGTAGCTATTAAAATAATAAAGAGACCTAAGCATCCAATTCTGAGACTAACTTCCAAGATCCACTCTTTAACTCTCTCTCTCGATCTCCAACCGACACAATTCCCCCAACTGTCTCTTGGTCTCTCAGGCTTATATCTCCTTCTCACGGAAGCTTCCAGAAACACCTTCATCTTGCTCTCTGATTGGTCAAGAGAGCCTTCTGTAGCAGTGATGTCATTCTGTGTTTGCATAAACCTCCCTTTACTGGCTGAAGAAGGCCTCCACTGACTGGAGCCCAGTCATTACACTTTCCCAAGGCAAGGCTTGCACCTATTTCCCAATGTTGTTCTTGGGGTCTGCCTCCCAGTTGTTTCCAGGTCTTATGGTGACCTTATGGGAGTCTCTGAAGAGGTTTTCTTGGCAGGTTTCTTCAGAGTGGGTTTCCATGGCCATCCTCTGAGGCTGAGAGAGTGTGACTTGCCCAAGGTTTAAGTTCTTTTGGAAACCTTTTGCTTTATCTTCTAGAAGGCAGCTGAGGTGTTGCTTCTTGCATTGAAGCACGAGAGGAACCTTGTGGCATCCAAAATGCTAACATTCTCTCGAGTTATGTCTGATAATATTAATATATAGGATTGCCAGCCTTTTCCCCAGGAGTGTGCTCATCCGCCTCCTCTTCGCTGCCACCACCGCAATCGCTGCCATCTCCGCAGAAGGGCTGGATAGTGGGCTGGAGGGCCTCTTGGTCTCCAACACCGCAAAGTGGCCTTTCCTTGACCGTGGCAGCGAGGAGGGAAAAA
>NW_024830420.1:0-1405 GCF_019175285.1 Sceloporus undulatus
GGCTGTGGTGGCCGCAGTGTTGTCTCTGGTGGGGAAGGCTTCCACCCATTTACTAAAGGGGTCGATTATGGTGAGGCAGTATTTGTTGTGTCTGGCTGTAGTGGGCAAGGGGCCTATGAAATCTAATTGGAGCCGGGTCCAAGGGCCATTGATACGTTGATGTCTTATGGCAGCCTTGGGACCACTGGGGTCCGCGTTGACCATGGCGCAGGCCAAGCAGTTATCCACCCACTGGTCTATCTCCTCCCTCATTTTAGGCCACCATCCGGTTTCCCTTACTCTCTCGTAGGTGCCTTGTTTGCCTCTGTGCCCGATCTCATGTACAAATTGGATGAGATCTCCCCGGAGGTCCATGGGCACAATCCAATTGTGATTTCCTTCGCTATCTACTGCCCACCAAACTCCTTCTTTTTCTTTTATCTCATACCGGTTTGTGGGGTCCTTGCCTCTCTGAATTAATTCCTGGATCTCTTTATCTCCTTTTTGCAATTGAGCCAGGTCTAAGGTTGGGGGCACTAGCGGGTTTTTGGGCTTGACATTTATGGGATGCAGCGGCGCAGCAGTCTCCGGCAGTCGGGCTGCCTCCTTGGCTAGGGAGTCTGCTTGATTATTCCACCGGGCCGCCTCTTGGGCCCCTTTTTGGTGTCCCTTTACAAAGGAAACCTGGGTGTCTGCGGTGCGCTCTAGGATCAGCCTAGCTACTTGCTTCCAAATGTCTGCATGAGCTACGGGCTTGTCATCATTTGTTTTCCACTCTCGGTTGAGCCACACCGGGAGCCAATCGAGGGTGGCATTGACAGACCACTGAGAGTCTGTGTAAATTGCGACAGGGACGTCATGGGGTTCAAATGCTAAGACTGCCAGCAGCGCGGTAACTTCTGCGGCTTGGCTGGAGTGGGGGCGAACATTTCCCTGGAGGACATGAGAATCGTTGGCTCTGATGGCCCCATATCCCGTGTAGCGGGTGCCTTCCAGGCAGTATGAGGACCCATCACAGAACCAACAGCGGAACCCTTTGTCAAGAGCTACGGATAAGGGTTCCCCGGGGGTTACTGGCCAGGTGTGGTCAGCAATGGGTGGCAGTGGACACTCATGAGCGGACCCCGTGACAATTAGTCCATAAGGGGCGGGAGGTTCGCCCGCTTGCCGCTGGTATCCCACGCCTCTCTTGACTAGCTCTAAAGTCCATTTAGCAATTCGGGCATTGTGGACCTGCCCGTCCTGGATTTTCCCTGACAAAATGTATTTTAAGGGAGTGTGAGGAGTCTGAACTATAACTCGGGCGCCTCCTATGATGAATTCCCATTTTGTGAGGGCCCATACCAAAGCTAGGCAAGTTTTCTCGCATGGCCCGAATTTTACTTCTGTGGGGGTTAGGTTCCGGGAGGCGTAGGCAACTGCCCTC
>NW_024830421.1:0-1405 GCF_019175285.1 Sceloporus undulatus
CCTCGAAGGCTGATGGAACCCAAAAGGTTCCAAGAAGCCCTAGAAGGATTTATGGTTGGAAATGACGGCGATTCGGTTGACGTCCTGACTAACACCTGGGACATTGATCTCTCCAGGGCTATACACAGTATCGCTCCCAAGCGCCCTCTCAGGCCTGCTTCCAAAAAGAAGCCGTGGTATACGGAAGATCTCCGGGCAAGGAAGCGGGTGATACGACAGCTAGAGCGTGCCTGGCGGAGATACCAGCGCTTATCCGACAAGGCTCTCCTAGACCAACTTTTGGAGGACTATGAAGAGGCGATAGATGCAGCAAAGAACTTGTTCTTTGCTGTACGTATTGCGTCCGCGGAGTCGCATCCAGCAAAGCTGTTCAGGGTTGTGAGGGAGCTAACTCAGCTCCCTCCTGCTCTGAACCCTATCCTTGAACCATCTAAGGCCTGCTGTGACAAATTTAACAACTTCTTCGAGGATAAAACCTCTCGGATAAGGGAAGGTCTTGATGCTAGCATTGGTGCAGAACCCGGAGTAGAGGCATCCAGAGCTTCCGTGGACTCGGTTATACTGGATCACTTTGAGTCTGTAAGTACCGAGGATGTGGACAAGATCCTTAGAAGTGTTAGGAAGACAACTTGCTCCCTCGATCCCTATCCCTCATGGCTAGCGGCTCAGAGGGGACCAGTAGTAACATCTATGTTACACCGTATAATTAATACATCATTGAGGGATGGGCAATTTCCAGCTAGCTTAAAATTGGCCATTGTAAAACCATTGCTAAAAAAGCCCTCCATCGACCCCCGATGCATAATAATTATCGGCCAGTATCGCTATTGCCATTTTTGGGTAAGGTGATCGAGAGGGCGGTTGCAATCCAGCTTCAATCGATCTTGGATGAAACGGATTATCTGGACCCATTTCAAACCGGCTTTTGGGCGGGCTACGGGGTTGAGACTGCCATGGTCGCCCTGGTCGATGAGCTCCGTCTGGGCATGGACAGGGGTAGTGTGTCCCTGCTGGTGCTCTTCGACATCTCAGCGGCTTTCGATACCATAGACCATGGTATCCTTCTGGAGCGCCTGGCAGAGTTGGGAATCGGGGGCACTGCACTCCAGTGGTTCCGATCCTACCTCTCCGGGAGGTTCCATATGGTGCAGCTGGGGGATGTGTGCTCCAACAAGAGGTCCCTGACATCTGGAGTCCCTCAAGGAGCCATTTTCCCCCCATGCTTTTTAACATTTACATGAAACCACTGGGAGAGATCATCCGGAGGCATGGGGCGCGGGGTTATCAGTACGCTGATGACACCCAAATCGTCTTCTCTATGTCTCCGACTGATTCAGTGACCAAGGATGGCATCTCTCCTCTTGTTGTCTGTCTGGAGTCGGTAATGGGCTGGATGAGGGAAAAC
>NW_024830422.1:0-1405 GCF_019175285.1 Sceloporus undulatus
TCCAGAGAGTGACTAAGCAAAAGGGGAGGAAAGCAGATGGTGCATCCCAAATATTATTTCATCACTTCACAATTCAGTCCAGGAAATAAACTTTAAATTCTGTCAGCAAGAAAAAAAACTACTGCCTTTGAGATCCAGTTTGTCTTGAATCCTTTCAACATAATAAACAATATAATAAACAATATAATTTAGGCCATGGCTGGGATATAGAGGATGGATTAGGATGCTCACTATCCCAACGCATACAGTACATTTAGCCACCAATTATAGTTCATTTAGACATTTCTTGCCACATTTCAGAGGCAAAAGTTAATTTTAAAAAACTGTTCTGTGGAGCACTGTGGGCTTGAGGGCCAATGGCCCCACCTCATATTTAGATCCAGAGATGTTCTCCCATATCCCCCAACATTTCACCGATGTTTCATCACTTCACAATTCAGTCCAGGAAATAAATTTTAAATTCTGTTAGCAAGCAAAAAGCGACTACCTTTCAGATCAGTTTGTCTTGAATTCTTTCAATATAATATACAATACTGTATAATAAAAAATATAATTTAGGCCATGGCTGGGTTACAGTTCTGGGGAGCACTCTGGACTTGAGGGCCACTGGGTCCATCCCCAATTTAGATCCAGAGATGGTCTCCCATATCCTCTACATTTCACAGATTGAAAAGCAAGGCACATGTGGACAAGCAACACCAGAATGTGGTGAGGATGGCCAAAGTTGTTTATGAGGAAGATCACACAAGCTAGGAAGGGCACAGCAGTTTGCTTTTGCTTCAGCCTCCTGGCAAGGGAAAACCCTTGCTACTTATCTCCTCTCATATTCCCATTTTTGAATTGATGTGGTGCAAACTCCTTGGAAGTCACTTTGCAGCAACCCAAGACAGCTGAGGAGAAGGGAGAAAGTGGGAGGAGGAGAGAGAAACCGGGACATTTTTGAAAGCCCCTGAAAAAGTGGGGTGACAGAGGATTAACCAGGACTTTCTCTGCCAAACTGGGACAATATGTTCTCCACTTGCTTTCATGAGCTGCCCCAGCAGTGACACAAATGAAACTAATAGTCAGGATGGCAACTCACCAAAGAGTTGTACAGCCTCTTTCTCTTGGAGCCCAACTCCCTGTGCTTGGCCTCTGTGTTGGCCATTAGGTGGGAAGGGGGTCCTGGTGGCCCTGCACTTGGGTCTCTTCCAGCAAAATATGCCCCTTAGCTGTGTAGAAGGAGACCAAGATGAGGTTCCTGAGAAAAGAGACTAGGTTTAGGCTTGGTTTGTCAAGAAATCCTGCATCACTCAAAGACAAAGAGAACAGCATGCTGCTAGTGAGATACACAGGTGACATATGCCTCCTTTGGGCCAATGCAGAGGGGGGTATGCCCTTCCTCCCTCTGCACCAACCCCCCCCC
>NW_024830423.1:0-1405 GCF_019175285.1 Sceloporus undulatus
GGGGGGGGGGGGGTGGAGAGGAAAGAGACAGACCAAGAACTGGAAGATAAACTAGCTGAGTGAGGTGGCTAAGGGTTCCTCTGGCCACTTGGTGGTGATGGAACAGGACAGCTTGGTGGAGTAAGTGAGGTGGCTCTCAGAACAGGTGGGGAAGGGAGGACAATTTTTAAAAATACAGTGAAAGTTCCAAATAGTTCTAGTAGCAATTATCTAGTAGCAGCATAGTAGGCTATGTTGCTGTTGTTGTTATTGTTTTTGTTGTATGCCTTCAAGTCATTTTTGACTTATGGTGACCCTAAGGCGAACCTGTCATGGGTGTTTCTTGGCAAGATTTGTTCAGAGGAGGTTTGTCTTTGCCTTTCTCTGAGGCTGAGAGCATGTGATTTGTCCCAGGTCACCCAGTGGGCTTCCATGGCCGAGTGGGATTTCAAACTCTGATCTCCAGAGTCATAATCCAAAGCTCATACCATTGCACCACGTTGGCTCATCACAGATTATATAAAAGATTATTTAAAGTGAGAGTCATCATAGTGATTGATGGTTTGAAGTACTCAGTCAATAGATGTGTCCCCTTTTTTCTTTTTTCTTTTTTGCTTTTCAAAATATGAGAATCCTAAATATGACTTTAAAAAGTACTCATTGTAGCTAACACACATCAAAAAACACATACTAAAAATGAAACCATTACAATCATAGAATCATAGAGTTGGAAGAGACCACAAGGGCCATCCAGTCCAACCCCCTGCCATGCAGGAACTCACAATCAAAGTATCCCCAACAGATGGCTGTCCAGCCTCTGTTTAAAGACCTCCAAAGAAGGAGACTCCACCACATTACGAAAACCATAGCAAAAATGCACAAGCATCAAAATAGTTTTAAAAGCCAGATTGAAGAGATGTGTTTTCATCTTTCTCAAAAGGATGGAAAGTAAGCACCACCAACAACTTTTTGGGTAGCAAAATCTGGAAGCAACACAAAAGAGACCCCTGTGCCATATGCCCACCATGCAGCACTCCACAGGTAATGGTATTCTCAAGAGCATCTCTTCTAAAGATTTTACCATCCAGACAGATTCAAAATAAACACAAATTCTTTTAGATATTCAGATTTCAAGCAGTATAGAACTTTAAATAACTTAAACAGGGACCACAGAACCATTCCTGATGTTTTTACCCCCCCCCCCCATATTGCAGCATTAGTCACAGATGTTGATAGTGAATACATATATATATATATATGAAATTCAAATTATTGAGGATGCAACAGCTGTTTCCTGTAAGTCCATGTTAAACCATAGAGGCACAAGAACCCAGGTAATTTCATATGGTTAAAGGGGGGCTATTTATAAACAAAAGTGGGGGATGCATTCAATATGTGACCTCAGAAAAGCCAATAATGCCCTTTA
>NW_024830424.1:0-1405 GCF_019175285.1 Sceloporus undulatus
TTTGTACTCAAGAGTGGCCATTCCTCCTCAGTGAGGAACATTGCCACATCTCTAAAGGAGATCTGCAATAGAAAATAGCCCTCATCCAGAGACAGACTGAGCAAAAGGGGAGGAAGAACACAGAGCATCCCAAATATGATTTGATCCCTTCAGGATATCAATAGAGTGGGATATATTGGAATATCCTCCCTTCTCTTTTCCTTAGCTCCCTGGATCTTCAAGAAAGGGGTGAGAGGGAAAAGACAAGGCTGCAATCTTGGTCCCTGATCATCTAGATTTCTCTTGTAATGGAGACATTTTTTAAGCACATGAAATGTTTTCCATGTAGGTCCTGAAAATCTGCTTTACTAAACTGATATAAGTCTATGGCAGCCTCTCCCAATCATCCAATTTTTATTATTCATGTACTTGATTTCCAGTCTGTTTGGTTGAGTTCTTTTAGCACAAAAAGCAGAGAACACTAGAGGGCCCTCTTCCCATAATTGACAATAGAAATAGGAAAACCACATATTGAATCATTAGGAATGGCTTCCTTTCATGATGGCTCTAAACCAGGAGCCTCACTGCATCAAAATCGAGGACCAGCCCTGTCTCAAATCCATGGGTTCAATGCTCTTTCAGCAAAAGAAGAAGTCCTCCTGAAAAAAAGCCTTGGGTTCAATGTTCGTTTAGGAACAGAAGAAGTCCTCCTGAGGACACTCTGAGAGCTGTCATTGGCTGGAATCCCAGTCCCTCCCACCATCCCTGGCCCTGATTGGCTGGAAGCCCAGTCCCTCTCACATCCCACACAGAATGACATCACTGCTACGTAAGGCTCTCTTGACCAATCAGAGAGCAAGATAAAGCTTCTTCTGGAAGCTTCTGTGAGAAGGAGATATAAGGCCTGAGAGACCAAGAGACAGTTGGGGGAATTGTGTCGGTTGGAGATCGAGAGAGAGAGAGTTAAAGAGCGGATCTTGGAAGTTAGGCTCAGAATTGGAGGCTTAGGTTTATTTGTTTCTTTAAATGCTTATATGAACTGAATATTATATACTTACAAACATTGTACCTGTAAGATTCCTAATATCTTCTAGGACTTATATTTTATTAATATTTTGTTATTTGTAATAGATATCTCCTTAGAGTATCTACTACTCAATGCTCCTTTTACACATGTTTTGGATCGGTTGATGCTTGGAAGCTCAGTAAAGAAGGAGAAATAAGGTTCCTTAACTGGTCCCAGTGTAGGTTAAGGGAAACCCTTTTATAATTCACTGGATGATGGCAGATTAAAGGAATTTAAGGGTCTTCTGGGCTAAGAGCCATAATGTCTAAATGTCTAATTAACAATTTGTAATCCACTCTGATAGCCTTTTGGCTGAAGAGAGGGATATAAAACTATTATTATTATTATTATTATTATTAT
>NW_024830425.1:0-1405 GCF_019175285.1 Sceloporus undulatus
CACTTGTTCTTATGGTTATATCTTTCTGGTTTGAAGTACAGTGTTAACAACTACTTAAGACTACTTAACAACTACAAGACTACTTAACACAGTAATCCAAACTAGAAAGATAGTTTTTGCTGGTTACTTTTTATCACATTTTAATATCTTTCTTCCAACTGTTAGGATTTTGCTCCTTGCTCTCACCTTCTACCTCTGAATCCCCCCCCCCAGCCCTGCCACAGTCTAGGCTCTAGGCTCTAGATTTTAGAGTCCGAAATTTCACAAATATACATGGGCACATTGAGCAAGCAGGCATACAAGAGAGAGTTGGTAGGAGGAATTCTGATATGAATTTCTTTATTCTAAGTACTGTACCATATGCCAAAAATGCCTGTGTTGGCTCGTCTCTGGATTCCTTTTTCATGAGAACTTTATAAGATAAGGTCAAAGGAGAAGATCTTCTCAATAGTGGTATACTGTCTATGGAATTCATTCCCATCTGTTAGTGCCAGTGTTAAAATCTTTCAAGTGCCAGCCTATTTATTTACTCAGCCACTTCAAGACTTCACATGGCTTCCTGCATCATTTTGATTCTTTTTGTTTCGTTGTGATGTTTTACTGATTTATTGAGTTATTTACATGCACTTTTTAGTGTTTCCCACATTTTTACAATAATTCATGATGGTCTACCACAGGGGTAGGCAACCGTTTTGAGCCGGGGGCCGGGTTGCTGTCCCTCAGACAACTGGGGGGCCGAAGCCAAACAATAAATAATTAAATAATTTTTAAAAAATTAAATAAATAAATAAACCGGGACAAATGTAGGACATCATTTTCAAATGGACACTTTTTTAAAAAAAGTGGAGGACACGCAAAAAAATTTGCTGATTTTTTAAAAAATGTTAATATAAATGCATGTTTCTGAGGCGTCTATAGGCAATTGCCCCCTTTGCCCCTGTGTGCGAGAGGCCAAAGGCCCCGGTGGCAATCGGCGGCAGGACCGGGCTGGGGCCGGTCCCAACCCGCGGGCCGCAGGTTGCCTACCCCTGGTCTACCATTTAGCATGCTTCCAGTGAGGTTCCGGTAAATTCCCCTTACCATCCACTTTATATAAGGGAACTCCACACCATAGCACCTTACACACCACATAACAGTCACAGTTCCTCAATCATTTCAAATTTGTTGACTTCTAGGACTGTGCTCCCAAAATTTGTGAACATCCTTAAAACAGACAGGGAGAAATGTATGGCCGCCTGTAAGGCTCCCTTCATTCTTTGCTATTGGATGTTGTGTTTCCGCACCAGTTTGTCTATTCTGTCTGTGACTCCTTTGATGTATGGTAAAAATACCTTCCCTTTGGGTGGTTGTTTGTCTTTACTCATCTGGGTTTTTCTAGGTCTGGCAGCCCTTCTGATGTCTGAGC
>NW_024830426.1:0-1405 GCF_019175285.1 Sceloporus undulatus
TTGGCACTTTAGGTGTTGTTAAAGTTTGGAAATACTGTTTGAGGACCTTCTGACTTTGGTGCCCTTTCATCCTCCATTTTGGGTTCACTGAAGGCCTCAAACTGTATTTCCAAACTTTAACAACACCTAAAGTGCCAAACCAAAAGAACATTCCCAGAGTTCCATAGCACAGAGCCATGGCCATTACAGTGGTGCAGAACAAGAATGCCCAGCGATGGTGGCATTAATGGTGATTAAGGTCTGGCAGCAGCTCCATCCCTAACCCCCCCCCGGCCTGATATCATCATCATCATCATCATCTTTGCTACAGCATGAGAGCCACCATTAAAAGCATTGAAATCCCTTTGGTGAGTCCCTGTCTCCGACCTTCAGAGAGAGTGGCCCATGCCTAGAAGGGCTGCTGGGCCTCCTTCCTCCCCACCTTAATGGCAGTGGCCAAAGGAAAGCACCAGCAGCAGTAGACCCAAGCCAGGCCAGCCAGACCTCAAGGCAGCAGTGAAGCCTAGTGGCTCCAGGCCTTGTCTCTCTGCTGCCCCTCCACTCCTCTCTCTCTCTCTCCTTCCTGTCTGTCTCCTTCTCCCTCTAAAACTCTACTCCTTTCTCCTCACTCTCTCTTCTGCGCGCAGAGCTAAATAGAGAAGCAGAAGCTCCTCCTCTTCTTGAAGCTGGCCAATGGGAGCAGAGCAACTGGAAGACCCCGCCTCCTGCCCCAGACTCACATTTTGTGTTCTGGTGGCCATTTTGTGCTGCTTGTGACTGTAACCTTCTCTGAGGCCTCAGTTGAACAGAGGCTTCTCTTTCTCTCCTGAGGCTCAAGAGTCAGAAGGAGTCCAGGCTCTTTGGGCCACAAGGAAGGAAGTGTGTCTCTTTGGCCTGTTACAGACTGCCAAAATAAAGCTGCTTCGGGTCTCTTTGGAGGTATGCTGTTTAAATGATGCATGCATCTTAATAATCCGGAAGCTGCACCAAAGCAGCACTCCAGTGCTTAGGAATGGAGTGTGGCTTTGGCGCGACCTCCGGACTCTTAGGACCCATGCATCATTTAAATAGCATACCTCCAAAGAGACCCGAAGCAGCTTTATTTGGGCAGTCTGTAACAGGCCCTCGTGTGTCTTTTGTGTCTCTTTTCTGAGAGGGTTTTCTTATTACAAAGCTCTGCTCCTTCTGGGGAACATGAGTTTTAAAAGGGATCAGAAATGGGGATGATAGTTTTAATACAAGCCTTATTCTTCTTATTCTTCACAAACATTGGGCTTTGGCTCCTAAGAGGAGGCTAGTCCCCCAAAAAGGCCAAAAGGAGCTCCTTTGGGAGGTTTTAAAAGTCTCCCCAGTTTCCTTATTAAGAGATTTTAACTCATGAAGGAAGTTGACAAACCAGACCATCTCATATTACCAAGAATGAAAC
>NW_024830427.1:0-1405 GCF_019175285.1 Sceloporus undulatus
AAATGGAAAAGGGTTCCCTTGTGGGTAATCTAGCCACAGATCTGAGATTGAAAGCTGGAGAAATAGCCAAGAGAAATCTGCACATCCTTTCTTTAGGCAGAAAGCAGTATTTCACTATCAATGCAGAAAATGGAAAAATGTTTGTGAATGAAAAGATTGATAGAGAAGAAATATGTGTGGAAAGTATATCCTGCCCCATCAGTTTTGAAGTGATGGCTGAAAATCCTATGAATATTTTTCATATAACTGTAGAGATACTGGATATTAATGACAATGCACCACATTTTCTGAATGGTGATATCAAGTTAGGGATCAGTGAATCCACTTTACCAGGAACCACTTTTATATTAGAGCAAGCTGAGGATCCTGATAATGGGATCAATGCACTACAGAATTACAGTCTCAATACAAATCAATACTTTGTTCTGGATGTGAGAGAGAATGAGTCTGGGAAAAAATACCCAAAATTAGTATTGAACAAACAATTGGATCATGAAAGTGAGAGCAGTTTCCATTTAATACTTACAGCTCTGGATGGAGGGAAGCCTCCCAAAACAGGGACAGCCAAAATATGGATTACTGTCATTGATGCAAATGACAACCCACCACTTTTCAGTCAAGAACTGTACATGGTGAACCTGAGGGAGAACACACCAATTGGGTCTTTAGTGGTACAGGTGAAAGCCACAGACAGAGATGCAGGTTCAAATGGTCAGATCAGCTATGGTTTTAGAAACATCCCTGAACGTGCTCGCCAGAAATTCAACTTGGACACAGAAAATGGGAAAATTACAGTTAAGGAAACTCTGGACTTTGAGGAAACAGAGAAATATGTCATGACGGTAGAAGCAAGAGATGGAGGTGAATTGGCAGCTCAATGTAATGTTGCAATAAAACTATTAGATGAGAATGACAATGGTCCAGAAGTGATTCTCGCCTCCATAACCAGTCCAATATCCGAAGATTCAGCAGTAGGTACTCTGGTAGCCCTTATCAACATCATTGATAGAGATTCTGGGGATAATGGGGAAATCACATGCCATTTGGAAAACAATTTGCCATTCAAAGTTGTGTCAACATCCAATAACCTCTATAAGCTTCTTACAGATGGCCCTTTAGACAGGGAAAGAACTCCAGAGTACAATATCACAATTATAGCAACAGACAAAGGTACACCTCCTCTTTCAACAGAGAAGATCATCTCCTTGAAGATTTCAGATATCAATGACAACATTCCTACCTTTGAGAAAGCCTCTTACACTGCCTTTGTACCAGAGAACAATCCTTCAGGAACTTCCATTTTCCATGTACAAGCCTCAGATCCAGATCTGGCACGCAATGCCCGAATCACTTACTCCCTCCTCAGAAGCAACATTCAGGAGCTGCCTCTCTCATCTTACCTCTC
>NW_024830428.1:0-1405 GCF_019175285.1 Sceloporus undulatus
GGAGGAAGACTGCGAGGGGAAGCGGTGCCTCTGGGAGCCCTGTTGTTAGGACTGCCGATCCCGGAAGAAGGTCCCCTGTGACTGACCTTGCGGCTGCCACGGGCGCTGACGCTTCCGGAATGGAGAAGCCGGTGCCGAAGACATGCCATGCTTCTTCGCCGCCGCCTTCATTCTGAACTTCCTGTTCAGGAGGTCGTCGGTCTCGGCATGGAAGAGCCCAGTCCCGTCGAGCGGCATGTCCTCGATGGCCGCCCTGACCGTGGGGCTGAGGTCCGAGGCCCTCAACCAGGCGTGGCGTCTAAGTGCCATGGATGCGGACATGGCCCTCCCTGAGCAGTCTGCCATATTCCTGGAAGTGGTGATGAGCCAACTCCCAATGGAATGAGTCTCGTCTCTGATCTCCACCAGTTGTCTCTGGATATCATCCGGGACATCCGGGATGAGGGGGGAGATCCGTTCCATGAGGGTCTGGATGTAGGCCCCCATGCAGGCGGTGTAATTGGAGGCCTTGACCGCAAGGGCCGCTGCCGAGTAGGCCTTCTTGGCTAGTCCGTCCACTTTTTTGGCCTCCCGGTCGACAGGGGAGGTCACCTGCTTCGGGACGAAGCTGTGTTGGGCTCCCTCCACAATTGCAGAGTTCGGCCTGGGGTGGTCGGCCAACCAAGGACAGCTCGCCGGGGCGACTCTGTAAAGCGACTCTACTTTGCGGGAGGGCGCAGACAGGGTGGCCGGGGAGTCCCAGGACCTCTTGACGATGGTCTGGAGCGATGGAAGGAGAGGCAGACAAGGTGGAGTAGGCACTCGTCCGTGTACCCGTCGCTCTACCGGGTCCTCAGCGTCGTCTTCCGGGGAGGCAAGCTCGATGTCGAGAGCCCTCGCCATCTTAACGACGTGTTCGTTGAAGGACCGGACGTCGTCTGAAGGGGAAGACGGCTCAGGATTATGCATCCTCTGAGGCGAGGCCGACCCCGAGAGGACATCCTCGTCGGAAGGTGCTTCAGACGGAAGCAAAGGTTCCTCGTCGGAGTCCAAGTCAGAGGAGAGGGGGTCCGTCACCCTGACTTGGGATCTCGGGCGGGTTGGGATGAGGTCCGTCGAGGATCGTGAGCGCCTGCGAGGTGGAGATGGAGATCTCTCGTGGACAGATACGGTCGGGACCAATCTGGACGAGGTGCCGTGGTCTGCAGGATGGGGGTTCAGCCTGGTGAACTCCTTCATCGCTCTGTCCTCCGAAATCGACAAATAATACCGGCCAGATTGCGTGTCGAAGAACAGGTCCGGTATCCCCTGCCTGCGGGGCTGGTCGTCGTCGATGTCGGTTCCAGAGTGGGAAGGCGACCGGTGTTCCGGCGAGAGAGGAAGAACGGTGTCTTCCGTCCCGTGGACAAAGTCCATGGTGGGCTGA
>NW_024830429.1:0-1405 GCF_019175285.1 Sceloporus undulatus
TAGCATTTTCCTCAGATGCATTTAGATCCAATAATAATAATAATAATGATAATTAGAGAGATCTTGCAGCACTTTTGAGACTCACCGAAAGAAAGAAATTGGAGCATGAGCTTTCCTAGACTTCAGTCTACTTCCTCAAGTGCATTTGTGGCTTGCCAAAGATCACCCAGTGGCTTTGTATGGTCCAGTTGGGAATCAAACCCTGGACTCCAGAGTCATAGTACTCCAGTGATCAAACCACTATGGAGTAGGAGGATTAAATAGGGCAGCTATGGGCCATTTGTGGCCCTGGGTCATTGTTTTGTGCTCCTCCCATCCATCCTCCCCAATTCCAAAATAGAAACTTTAAACAGAAATATTTCAGACCATAACCCAATAGTTTTAGAAATTCAAGAAATACATAAAACCTTCAATTGGTATTTAAATGAAGATCTATTGAAAGAGAAAGATGTCGTAAAGGATGCTAAAATAATGATGAGAAATTACTTCAAAGAAAATTTAGACAAAGAGGTGAAATTAAATTAAATTAAATTAAATGGGATGCAGCTAAGGCTGTTTTTAGAGGTTTCTTTACTTACCAAAACATTAAGCATCAAAAAGAAAAGAACAAAAAGGTTATGAATTTAAATAAATGACTGAAAGAGAAGGAAGACAGTTTAATTAAATACCCAGCAAGAAGAAGGTATTAAACGAAATTAAAATCTTGCAGAAACAATTGGACTCATTTGCCAGAGAAGAATTGGGGGGAAAGTTGAAATTGGCTAAGCAAAACTATTTCGAACATGCGAATAAAACAGGCAAATGGCTTTCACATAAACTAAGAAAAGAAAAGCAGAAGAAGGAAAGGTGAAATCCTTCTAACTAAACAGGAAGAAACTAAAGAAGTTTTTAGAGAGTTTTATCAAAAGAGCGATTGACACTGAGAAACTTGAGAATTATATCCAGGATTGTCATATTCAACCTTTCTCAGACAAAATGAGAGATGATCTCAACCAACCGATATCCAGACTGGATGGAAGTTGAAGAAGCAATCCAGTCATCTAAACTGAGGAAAGCTCCGGGTAACGATGGATTGACTAATTTATTTTACAAAACGTTTAAAGAAGAGGTGGTAGATACTCTCCAAACAATCATGAATGAGGCTCTATCAGGGAATTTACCCCCTTCATGGAAAGAAGCTGAAATAACCTTAATCCCCAAAGAAAACAAAGACTTGGAAAATCCCTCAAATTACAGACCAATATCACTTTTGAATTGTGACTATAAAATCTTTGCATATATACTAGCTAAAAGATTAAAAAAATTGTTTAAATGAATCTATTGGTAAAGATCAAAGAGGTTTCTTACCTCAGAGATTCATTAGGGATAACACTAGATTCCTGATAGATGTTCTAGAATATTGTGA
>NW_024830430.1:0-1405 GCF_019175285.1 Sceloporus undulatus
TTGGAGGTATGCTGTTTAAATGATGCATGCACCCTAAGAATCCGGAAGCTGCACCAAATCTGCACTCCAGTGCTTAGGAATGGAGTGTGGCTTTGGCACGACCTCCGGACTCTTAGGACCCATGCATCATTTAAATAGCATACCTCCAAAGAGACCCGAAGCAGCTTTATTTTGGCAGTCTGTAACAGGCCAATATAACGATGCCGACTGAAATAGCTGGTAAGAATCAGGTGGGAGTGGGGTGGGGGGGAAAAGAGGACCTAATAGGTGAGGAAATCTGATCATCTTATTTGTATAACATTATCTCCCTTGTTAGAAATTGACATTAAATATGCCAGGAATTAAATATCATTTTCATCACCACAAATAGCACATTTCCTCCTGTATCTTTTCAGAGTTTTTGTTTTTGTAGTATTATTTAATTTTTACCACCATTTCTCCCTCTGCATTCACCTCATAGGTCAGGGGTGGGCAACTGTGGAAAACTAGGGCGGAATACAGACGGGCAAAAAGGGGTGTGTTCATGACGTCATGAAGGTATAGCCTTCAGACGGCCCTTACCTGAATGCCGCCATGAACACGCCGCCCGCACGCCCCAAGCGGGAAGAAGCGGCATTAAAAAGGTGCTGCTTTTCCCTGCTTCTTTTCTATTTAAGTTGCCCATTTAAAAGCTCCGTGTCTGCTGCATCGCATAATGAGTCGGGGTCCTGGAACATGCGCAGTTTGCAGTCAGGCTTTAATTACAGCGTCAGCTGCCATGCAGGTGTGGAAGCTGCATCACAGCTGCAGCGCATTTTAAGACTCGTAACCCTAACCCTAACCCTAACCCTAGATCTGCATGTATGCATGCGCTGCTAGAATCGTGGAAAGTTTGGAATTTAAAGTGCACCCCTACACACATTCCTGCGCCATTTTCACCTAACAATAAAAAACGCTAAAACTTTAAATATTTACATATGTACAAGGGAGGTGATGGGGGATGGCAGGGGGACAGAGGTGGCAGCGGCGACAGCTGTGGCTGTGCATTGCAGATTCAGCAAGAGCGCGGGGACCAAAGGAGAGGAGGCATCCATGATGCTGGTGACATTGGCAATGTGCAAGCGGACAAGGATGCCAACACCAGCTGATCACCAGCTGGCAGGAGACCACCATTGTTCTTGGGCAGGGCGGGGGAAAAAGTTTAAAGGGGCTTGGGTGCTTTAAATGTGCACATATGCTTTCTGCCACCGGTGCTGAGCGCTGCAGCTGCGCAGCTGCGCATCCGCCAGCCGGCAAAAGAAAAAAAAAGCCTTGTCTGGAGGCTCCATATTCAGCAGAATACACCTCCAAGACATCTTCCCCTGCCCGTCTGTATCCCACCTAGATGTTCAAATTAGCTCTCCAGGAGACTATGCACCACACCTAC
>NW_024830431.1:0-1405 GCF_019175285.1 Sceloporus undulatus
AGTTGCATGCTGGGATTGGCAGTTTTAAGGAGCTGAACTTCTCTGCCTGAGAATTCTAAATACCCCTCCTTAAAACTGCTAATCCCAGCATGCAACAGGAGGCTGCTAGAGGAGTCACACTGGAATAGTAGCTCTTTAAGAGCATAGTGTGATAAACATCTTTGCCAGACAGAGCCAGACAGAGCCAGATAGAGCCAGACAGAGCCAGACCGACTAGAGCACTGCAGATGTCATTTAGAATCGTAGACTTGGAAGAGACCACAAGATTCACCAAATCCAAACCCCTGCCATTCAGGAACACATCCTCAAAGCTCTCTTGATAGATGGGCATCCCAACCCTAACCCTAAACTTAACCCTAACCCTAACCCTAATCCTAACCCTAACCCTATCCCTAAAATCTAACCCTAACCCTAAACCCTAACCCTAAACCCTAACCCTAAACCCTAACCCTAACCCTAAAACCTAACCCTAACTCTAAACCCTAACCCCAAACCCTAACCCTAACCCTGACCCTGACCCCAGATAGAACCAGATAGAGCCAGAAAGAGACAGACAGAGCTTGATAGAGCAAGACAGAGCCAGACAGAGCCAGATAGAGTCAGACAGAACCAGACAGATTAGAACACTGCAGATGTCATTTAGAATCATAGAGTTGGAAGAGAACACAAGATCCAACCAATCCAACCCCCTGCCATTCAGGAACACATCCTCAAAGCTCTCCTGATAGATGGGCATCCTAACCCTAACCCTAACCCTAAAACTAAACCCTAACACTAACCCTAACACTAACCCTAACCCTAACCCCTAACCCTATCCCTAACCCTAAACCCTAACCCTATACCCTAACCCTAAACCCTAATCCTAACCCTTAGCCTAACCCTAACGCTAACGCTAACCCTAAACCCTAACCCTAACCCCTAACCCTAAACCCTAACCCTAACACTAACCCTATCCCTAAAACCTAACCCTAACCCTAAACCCTAACCCAAACCCTAACCCTAACCGTAAACCAAACCCTGATCCCAGATAGAACCACATAGAGCCAGAGAGAGCCAGACGGAGCTTGATAGAGCAAGACAGAGCCAGCAGAGCCAGACAGAGCCAGATAGACTAGAGCACTGCAGATGTCATTTAGAATCGTAGAGTTGGAAGAGAACACAAGATTCAACGAATCCAACCCCCTGCCATTCAGGAACACACCCCCAAAGCTCTCCTGATAGATGGGCATCCCAACCCTAACCCTAAACTTAACCCTAACCCTAATCCTAACCCTAACCCTAAACCCTAACCCTAACTCTAAACCTAACCCTAACCCTAAAACCTAACCCTAACCCTAACCCTGCTGACAAAATGGAGACTGAAAAAAGGAGTGAAGAAACAGCACCAGAAACAAGAGAAAAAAGA
>NW_024830432.1:0-1404 GCF_019175285.1 Sceloporus undulatus
TTGGGATGTCAATATAAATTTGTCCCTCTGTATTCACCAGAGTTAGGGGCACAAGACCCCCGTGAATATGGAAAAGGCCACGAATAACAAAAGCAAGACATTTTACCCAAAAGGACACCGCTCTAGGAATCTCTAGGTCCTCCAGACACTCACCATAGAATTGCACTGGAGGAGCTACAAAGCCCTAGTAGAGCATCCTCTCTAGGAATCTCTAAGTTAAAATTGACCATAGAGTTGCAATGGAGGACCTAGATATTGTAGTTGGTTGTGTCCTCCATTTTTCTTGAATGTCTTACATTTTCAGGCAAATTTTGTCCTACATCTTTATCTACATTTTGTCCTGGTTTTTGGTGTTAGCAAATTATAGCAACTCTAAATGTGACTAAAGCAAAGGTGTCCTCCTTGCCACCTGTTTGACTAGCTGGTAATTCCCATTAGGCAATGCTGTTCAAAGGAGGCCGATGTGCTTTGAATCAATGATTCATCATCATCATTCCCTGTTCTTTGCCTCAGTTTCCAGGAGTCAGTACTGAAGAAGGCTGCATGGCCTGATGGTTGTCCTGGGTAATAGTTGCTGGCAGCCTTACTTCCTTCTGGCAGTTCATTTTTAATTAATGCCTTTTAATTAATGCATGCCAGTAATCTTTGGATACTTTATCAACTTCCGTGGATGACATGCTGTGCATCAATGCTGAGTCACACTCTGTGTTTGTAGCAGGAAAGATGGACACCTTAAATATGCAATGAAACCACACGCAAAGAAGGAGTCACAATTCATTGTAGCTTTTCGGATTGTGTCTGGTGGGTGTCGCCAGGTGTTTATGAATGCCTCCCAACTTTTGTATTTGAGGCCCTCGGCACAGGGAGCAATGAATGTTGTGTCACGAGTCCTATAAAGTGTGAAATGTTTTCTTTGCGCATATATTAGGTACAGCCTTTTTAAAATTAGTGGCAGAGCTCCAGAACGCACTGCAGAAATAATCCAGTTTGAGACCGCTTAAACTGCCCTGGCTCAGTGCTAGGGAATCCTGGGAATTGTAGTTTATTGTGGCCCCAGAGTTCTCTGACAGAGAAGGCCGAATGCCTCACAAAACTACAGTCCCCACCGTTCCCCAGCGTTGAGCCAGGGCAGTTAAAGTGGCCTCAAACTGGATGATTTGTTCAATCTGTTTTGAACTGTAGATGCCTTAGCCAAAATGCAGAAAGAAATATCAGTGATATATATGTGCAATACCTGGTCAGGTGGTATCCCCAAGAAGTATATAATAATTGTATTACTCAATACTGCACTTTAAAGTATCATTGCACTGACTTAGAACAAACTCGGCAATGTATTTCTCCATCACAAAACACAGGGACATTTTCAGAGCACAGTGCAGCTACCAAGGGTGTCTTTTTGCATCA
>NW_024830433.1:0-1404 GCF_019175285.1 Sceloporus undulatus
GGGCATGGTATCTCTTGGACGGATGGAACTGTGACAGGGAAGAGTTCTTCGCTAACCCTGGGGAGGTCGGACTCAAGGGCGGGAGCCTGGTTAGAAGGGAGGCAGATTCCTAGAGTCTTAGTGGTCTTTTTGATGAGCGGGACGTAATCCTCGGCTCTGAACAAACGCGAGGACATGGGAATGTCTTTGGAGCTGTCGTCCTCGTCGAGGGACAGCTCACCCTCTTCGGGCCCGGACTCAGATGAATCTGGGGCGATCTCCGAGGGATCCTCCTCGGAAGAGTGGGCATGATGGGAGTGCTTGCGGTTGGGGGTGGTCCTGTCATGCCTGGGCCTCTTGGAAGGAGGGTGGTAAGAGTGTTCTGAGTCTGACTCCGAGTAGGAGTCACCCTCGTCATCCCCCCTGGAGCCAGAGGATGGCTGCGCGGCGGGCAGGTCTGTCAAGTCAGACTGCCCCCCCTGACTCCTCGCTGGACCTAATTGCCCCTGAGGCGGCCCGCCTGTTGAGGTTTTGGGTCCCCCCACCCCCACGACCGGAAGAAGCCCTCAGGGGGGGTTGGCTGGAGGGCTGGGAAGTGGAGGGAGGGTTGGAGAGCTGGGGCCTATCGCCTATTTTTTCCGGCCGGTGTAGGCTCTCTGGTGTAGAGCGCCCAAGATGGCCGACTTCCGGTTCCGCCTCAAGATGGCGGCCCCCATGGCTGAGCACATGGCGCTCCTGGCGGACTTCCGGGTCACCGCCAAGATGGCGGCCCCCGTGGCGAACCCCGTCCGCTTGGCTGAGGACTTCCGGATCCGCTCCAAGATGGCGGCCCCCATGGGTGACCATGCGGCCTAGATGGCCGCCGCCAGTGGCCGCAGAAGCGGCGGCGTAGGCGGGTCCGCGGCCAAGGTCCGCCGGCCACGCGAATCCTGGACCCAGGTGGGTGTCGCTGGAGGGGGGGGTCAGAGTGGCTAGGTTGGGTGCTGAGGCTCCCTGAGAAGCAATGGATCCCGGCCACATCCAGAGGGGCCCTCCCCCAGGGAAGAAGCCCCCTCCCCAGCCCGGCATGCAAGGCCCGAAGGGGCGCAACCCCGCTGGGTCTCCCTCTGCCTGGGAGGCCCTGACTATGGACGGGGCCTCTTGGAGGATGAAGGACCTAAGCCACCTCACCACCCCTGGGGGGGGAGGGCTACTCACGTCGTCCCTGGGGTCTTCAAAGGTCGGGACGGAGGGCTCTCCCTGAACCAACCCTGCCCGGGTCGTTAGGGAGGCCGCGGCCTCGGCAGCGGAAGGGAGGGGGGTCCCCTCTGTCGGCTGCTGCCGCGCTTCCACCAGTTGGTCGGCAGTAAGAGTCCCAGGCCCCGCAGCCGGCAAAGCCGGGGCTGGCCCGGGATGGGTGGAAGCAGACTCACCCTGAGGGCTGGC
>NW_024830434.1:0-1404 GCF_019175285.1 Sceloporus undulatus
CAAACCGGGGCGGGACCGTGCGGACCCGCTCCAAACCGGGAAAGTCCCACCCCCAGGTGGGATATGGCAACCCTATCTAGGAAGCTTTTCTACCTGCGCATCTATGACCAGAAGGGGCGGGGCCCAGTAGAGCATGGGTTTCCTGTTTTGAAGGAGGGTGATCAGATATGTCCTCCATTTTGAGTGTGGCTAAGAAGCATGCTTTTACATTGATAGCAGCAGTGCTTTTAGCTTTGTCTCTCCAGGAAGAATTTCCACAATGCCCTCCATTTTGAGCATGGCTAAGAAGCATGGACTTACATTTCTATGAATATTTTCTAGCTTTTATGATGTCATGCCCTACATTTATCTTGAATGTCCTACATTTTCACCTTATGTCCAGGAGGAATCCCAAAACATCCTCCATTTTGAGCAAGACCAAGAAGCATGACATTTACGTTTCTGTGAGGGTTTTTAGCTTTTGTTTTTTGTAATGCCCTACGTTTATTTTGAACGTTCTCCACTTCAGGCCTTCTCTCCAGGAGGAATTCCAAAATGCCCTCCATTTTGAGCGGGACTAAGAAGCATGAATTTGCATTTATATTAGTGTTTTTAGTTTTTATTATTTCATATCGCGCATTTATCTTGAATGCCTTTTGCCCAGGAGGAATTCCAAAATGTTCTCCATTTTGACCATAACTAAAAAGCATGAGTTTTTATTTATATTAGTGGCTTATTTGGCTTTTATGATGTCATGTCTGACACTGATCTTGAAGGCATTTCAGCCTTCTGTCTTAGACTGTCCTCCATTCTGTGCAACACTAAGGAGCATGGATTTACTGTACATTCCTATGAGTGTTTTTAACTTGTTATTTGGTAATTTCCTCCATTTTTCTTGTCTGCCCTATATTTTGCAGTGCCTTTTCCTCCTTTGCAGTTAGGACACCTGGTCACCTTGCCTTTGCCTGTTGGGGACAGAGGAGAGAAGTGGACAAATTTGAAATGGAGGATATGTCTTGGACAACGTCAGGTCACCCTGTGTATACCTTCAAGTCATTTCCAACTTACGCCGACCTATCCTGGGTCTTTCTTGGGAGGATTTGTTCAGAGGGAGTTTCCCATTGCCTTCCCTTGAGGCTGAGAAACTGTGACTTCCCCAGGGTCACCCATTGGGTTTCCATGGCCGAGCTGGTCTCCAGCATCATACTCCAACACTCAAACCACTATGTCGTGCTAACTATAGCAGCCTGCAAAGTGAAGCAGTCTATTGAAGCTACTTCAGGAGCTGGGGATCTACCACATGCTCTAGAACAGTGATGTTTATCACACTATGCTCTTAAAGAGCTACTATTCCAGTGTGACTCCTCTAGCAGCCTCCTGTTGCATGCTGGGATTGGCAGTTTTAAGGAGCTGAACTTCTCTGCC
>NW_024830435.1:0-1404 GCF_019175285.1 Sceloporus undulatus
GAACATTAGGAGGAACTTCCTGAGAGTAAGGGCTGTTCGACAGTGGAATGCACTCCTTCCTCGGAGGGTGATAGAGTCTCCTTCCTTGGAGGTCTTTAAACAGAGGCTGGATGGCCATCTGTCAGGGATGCTTTGATTTGAATTTCCTGCATGGCAGAAGAAGGGGGTTGGACTGGATCAGGGCCCTAGTGGTCTCTTCCAACTCTACGATTCTATGATTCTATGATCTCTAGTGGGGTCATGGAGTAGATCTGGGCTTGGGGTCTCCTCTCCGGGCACCAGTTCAAATATTGCACAGTCTATCTCCCAGTGAGATGGAAGTTGGTCACATTCCTTTTCCTCAAAAACTTCAGCCAGGTCCTATTAAATCAACTTGACCCTAAAATGCATTGGTTTTTGTATCTACAGTTAAGAGAAAGTTGGTTGATGGATCAAAAGAAACTGAAAAATTTGAAGATAGCATGGAAATTGACATGACTTTTTTTTTTTGATCCAAGGAAAAGGACATCAAATATTTAAGGAATAGAGAACAGGAAGAAGACTTGATAACAGATGAAATGATAAAATGGGCCTCAAATTGTGATAGGCTGACTGGTCTAGAGAGCTGGAAGTATGCTAGAACCAAAACAAAGATATTTACAAAGGCACAGGGATTGAAGGAGAACTATTTTAAAATGGAGGATAGGTGATATTTGACACCTAGTAAGATTGCAAAGATCTACAAGAGGAACTTTAATGAGTATTGGAAGTGTCAAGAAAAGAGAGGTACATGGTTTCATATGTAGTGGTGGGCCCCAAACTAAAGTCCTATTGGAGGAAGGTACACGTTATGATAGAAAAGGTATTGAACATAAAATACAAGCTTAGACCAGAAATTTATTTACTTGATATGTTGAACATATTCCATTTAAAACAGAAAGAACATTGCTCACCCAGTTAGTCTCAAAGGTGATCCCTTTGCAGACTGAGATCCCAGACTGACATGGCAAGGTCTCCGAAATCTGTCTCCATGAAAAGTCCAGGAAAGGGATAAATGAAGCCATCTTGGTAGATGCTCTGAAGATCCACCTCTGAAGCCTGGGGTGAAGAGTCATCCAATGAGGCTGTATAGTGAGCAATTACGGATATAAATAGGGAGGTCTCCCTTTCAGTGGGAACAACTTTCTCACTTCTTAACCAATGCTATTTAGTCTATTGTATTTCTTGAAATATCTACTATGCAGACTATCTCGGCCAGTCCACTTGCTGTCCGGAGGTGACCTTTTCAGCGGGGCACAGCACAGAGCTTATAGGTCTGGGGAACACGGGTCAATCCACTCATCAGGGGCGTGATGTCGATCTCCTTGGGGTCCATCAAGGGCTTCAGCTTGAAGTTCTGGAGGATGGTGGTGAAGAACAAGAAGA
>NW_024830436.1:0-1404 GCF_019175285.1 Sceloporus undulatus
CTCAATGTCCTTTTTGAATTGTGGTGCCCAGAACTGGACACAATATTCCAGGTGGGGCCTGACCAGAGCAGAATATAGTGGCACTATTACTTCCCTTGATCTAGACCAGGGGTCGGCAACCTGCGGCCCATGGGCCACATGCGGCCCGCCGAGCTGTTGGGACCGGCCCCTGCTCGGTTCTGCTGCCGATTGCTGCCGCCAAAGGCCCCGCGGGGCAGGCGCACGGGACCTTGAGCCTCTTGCGCAGGCCCCTCAGAAGCTGGGAAGGAGCCTGTGAGGATGCCCGCGCGGGTGTCCCCCACCTCCTTCCTGGCCTCTGAGGGGCTTGGAGGCCCCTCAGAAGCCGGGAAAGAGCCAGCGAGGAGGCCCACGCGGGTGTCCTCTGCCTCCTTTCCGGCCTCTGAGGGGCCTCCCCTCATTTTGCAGCAGGAGGGACAGAGAGAGAGAGAGAGAGAAGTTGTGCGTATGTATGTGTAAGAGCAGTGTGTGTGTGTGTAACAGAGAGAGGTGTGTTTTGTGTGTGTGAGAGAGAGAACGAGTTGTGTGTGTGTGTGAGAGAGAGAGGGGGAAGTGGGTTGTGTGTGTGAGAGTGGTTTGTGTGAGAGGGTGTGTGAGAAGGGGAGGTTGTATGTGAGAGAGAGATGCGTTGTGTATGTGTGTATGAGAGAGAGAAGTGAGTTGTGTGTGAGAGGGAGAGATAAAAGTGGGTTGTGTGTGTGAGAGAGAGTGGGTTGTGTGTGGGAGAAGTAGGTTGTATGTGTGTGTGTGTGAGAGAGAGACAGACGGGTTGTGTGTGTGTGAGAGAGACGGGTTTTGTGTGTGTGTGTATGTGTGAGACACACACACACAGAGAAGTGGGTTGTGTATGTGAGGGAAGAGGTGGTTGTGTGTGTTAGACAGGGGTTTGGTGTGTGTGTGTGTGTGTGTGAGAGAGAGAAGTGGGTTGTGTGTGTGAGAGAGCAAGTTGTGTGAGAGAGGGTGTATGTGAGAGACAGGGGGAGGTTGTGTGTGTGAGAGACAGGCGTTTTGTGTGTGTGTGTGTGTGTGTGTGTGTGTGTGTGCAAAATCCCCTCTCAGCACCTTGTGCCTTTCTGGGTTGAGACAGTGTGCATGCTTTCTTCTTTTTTTTTTAATTGCTTTGTAGTAGTTTCCATGCTTGGAACTATTATTATTATTATAGGACCCGAAGCAATGGATGCAAACTGCAGGAAAAGAGATTCCACCTCAATATTAGGAGGAACTTCCTGACAGTAAGGGCTGTTCGACAGTGGAACAAACTCCCTTGGAGTGTAGTGGAGTCTCCTTCCTTGGAGGTCTTCAAGCAGAGGCTGGATGGCCATCTGTCAGGGATGCTTTGATTGTGATTTCCTGCATGGCAGGGGGTTGGACTGGATGGCCCCTGTG
>NW_024830437.1:0-1404 GCF_019175285.1 Sceloporus undulatus
ACTGTTTAAAAATTAATGACAGTGTATCTTTCCATTAAGGGATGCATTTCAGGTTCTGTGTTTCATATACACTCTTCAATAGCTCTAATTTAAGTACAGTTTTGGTGTCAGGCTCTGTAAAGATGTGGGGGTGTTTAGAAACCTTCCACCCTACAAAAGTATAGAACTAGTATTCCATTCTCACTGTCATGGTAACAGGCCATATGTTTCCATTTTGCAGCAACTGTCTACATGAGTGTCCTGCTGAGCCACGCAACACATCTGCTTCCATTGTGGTCACTTGTTTCTGAAGTCAGAATTAGGTGCCCTACCATGAGCACATGGATGGGCACCATGTTCTGACCTCAAAATGAGTGACCCATAATGGTGGCAACTGCACCGGGTTGCTCAAAGGAACGCCCAGGAAGACAGCCAGTACAGCAGAGAACAGAGGTCACCAGATCTTCCCAGAAGATCCAGAGCAAGATGTTTATTTTAAAAACCATTTTAAGCTTGTTATAACCCAATTCTGGTATGGAACATGCCAGACGTTGTTTGGGCCATACATAATCTGAACAGAACAACACCAGAACATGGGGCAAATGGACCTTTTGGCCTGTGCAGACAAGGCTTCAGAATTCTAAATCCCCCTCTCTAAATTTCAGATAGAGAATCAAAATGGTATAATCAGTGTTACACTGGGATTCCAGAGCATCATGGTTCAATTTTCTGCTCAGGCATGGAAACCTATTGGGTGCCTTTGTGTAAGTCATACTCTCTTAGCTTCAATGAAAGGCAATGATAAACTTTCTCTAAATAAATTTTGCCAAGAAAACCTTATGATAGGTTCACCAGAAACTGGAGTCAACTTGAAAACACCTAACAATGACAACAAACTGCACATCCCATGATTCTGTATGATGCTTCTATGGTAGTTCAACTAAATTATAGCATTATAATTAGGTAATGTGAAAAACTCCATAACTAAGAATGGCATGTGACTCCTCTCATCCTTACTAATGTTTCTGGTCTTCCCTTATGAATCTTGCTGGTAAAAATATGTCATGACTTGGGACATTCTCCTCATAACACATGAAATAACACCACCAACAACAGCACACCACCAGCCCACCAGAGTCTAATTTGTACTGCAGAAATAATGCAGGTTGACACAGCTTTAACTGTCATGGTGTCTTCCTATGGACTTCTGGGATTTATAGTTTGTTGTGGTACCAGAACTCTCTAACAAAGAAGGCTAAATAACCCACAAAACTACAAACACCAGAAATCCATAGCCTTGAGCCATGCCAGTTAAAACAATATCCAAACTGCATTATTTCTGCAGTGCAGATGACATCTGGGACTATATGAGCAACACTGACATGGAAAGGACTTGGGCTGAGATCTTATCTCTCTTCATCACAG
>NW_024830438.1:0-1404 GCF_019175285.1 Sceloporus undulatus
GTCACCTGAGGACTTCTCCTCAACTACAAAGGGTTAATCTGGGAGGAGGTACATGCTAATGAGAGATGACATCACATGCTAATGAGCTGTGGCATCATAGCTGATGTAAGGTCTAACTGACCAATTACAGAGTAGGACCGCAAGATTCAAGAACTTTCTATGGGAAATCTTTAAAAGGCCCTTTGCGGCCATGCGGTCTCTCCCTTTGTCCTCTCCTGGGGGGAACCAGATGGTGTCTCTTGGAGTCTGGGAGACACAGACTCAGGGGGAATGCAGGTCAGAGGCAAGGGGCCCTCCCTGCATCCAGGAACTCAAAATGACTACAAATCCCATCAATCCGTGAGTAGTTAGGAATGTGTTAGCTTAGTGCGTTTAGGCCTTTTGTTATTTTCAACAATGGCTTATGTGGAATGAACTCTATAATCGGCCACCCCGTGCATTAGCGGACTCCCTTAACGAGCTGACACAGTTGGTTGCGGAGCTGATGCTGGAGACACCCAGGCTACTTGTCCTGGGTGACTTCAACATCCCCCTCGCGGCCAGCTATGTTCCATCCGGTGCGGCTCGGGAATTCATGGATACCATGGCGGCCATGGGCCTGTCCCAGCTAATTACGGGTCCAACGCATTTTGCGGGTAATGCACTGGATTTGGTTTTCTGTATGGATGTGGAAAATCCGTGGGCGGAAATAACCAATATTTCCCCTCTGCCATGGACGGATCATTTCCTCGTGGAGGCAAAAATCAAGGCCTCTACCCAGATCCCCCCCGGGGATGGTGGACCTATTAGGATGGTCCACCCTTGAAGGCTGATGGAACCCAGGTTCCAGGAAGCCCAAAGGGATACATGGTTGGAAGTGACGGCAATTCTGTTGAGGCCCTGACTGGTATCTGGAATACCGGTCTCTCTAGGGCTATACACAGTATCGCTCCCAAGCGCCCTCTCAGGCCCGCTTCCAAACGTAAGCCTTTGTATACAGAAGATCTCCGGGCAAGGTAGCGGGATCTGCAACGGCTAGAGCATCGCTGGCGGAAACACCTACGCTTAGCCGACAAGGCTCTCCTAGACCACCAGTTGGAGGACTACGGAGAGGCGAAACGAGCAGCTAAGAACTTGTTCTATGGTGCTCGTGTTGAGTCCGCGGAGTCGCGTCCAGCAGAGTTGTTCAGGGTGGTTAGGGAGCTAACTCAGCTCCCTCCCACTCTGAACCAGATCCTTGAACCTTCAAAGGCCTGCTGTGACCAATTTAACAACTTCTTCGCGGATAAAACCTCTCGGATAAGCGAAGGTCTTAACGCCGGCATTAGGGCAGAACCAAGGGTAGAGGCATCCAGAGCCTCCGTGGACTCCATTAAACTGGATCAGTTTGAGTTGGTCAGTACCAATGATGTGGACAAGATCCTT
>NW_024830439.1:0-1404 GCF_019175285.1 Sceloporus undulatus
TCCCTTTATTTATGTCAGCCCTCTTTATTAAATAAAAAAAATTCTTCCAGACTAGGGGTGTATTTACACTGTACAAATAATGCAGTTTGACACCATTTTAAGTGCTGTAGTTCCATCCTATGGAATCTTTGGATTTGTAGCTTTACAAGCTTTTTCACTTTTTCTGCCAAAGACTCCTGGTGGCTCACAAAACTACAAATCCCAGAATTCTGTAGGATGGAGCCATGACAGTTAAAGTGGTGCCAAGTTGCATTATTTCTATTGTATAGATGCACCCTGAGACTCAAGGCAGCTTACAAAAAGGCAGAAAACTATAATAGAAACACATACAATGAAAGACATGCAAAATTATGATTGAAACAATATTAAATAACAACAAAATTAAAAGCATTTAAAATCTTACATTGAAACAAACAAACAAAAATATGCACATTGCCGTAAAAAGCTTTATTTCTTGTTACAAATCAATTTCCAAAGGCTTACTGGAAAAGAAAGGGCTTAAACTGCTACTGAAAGAACAACAAAGTTTCCATTGAGAGGGAGTTTGAAAGTGTGGGAGTAGCCACAGAGAAGGCCTTCTCCTATGTTCCCATCATCCATGCCTCTGAAGGCAGTAAGATAGAGAGCTACAGTAAGATAGAGAGAATTTCTTCCTCCCCTACAGATCTTAGAACTTGAGCAGGCTCATATGGGATGACACAGTCCTTCAAGTAGCCTGAGGCCAAGTCATATAGGGATGAGGTTGTAACCAGTACTTTGAATTGTGCCCCAAAACAGACCAGTCTACAATGGAGCTGTTGCAACAAGGGACTTGTGTGCTTCTTCTAGCCAGCCCCAGTTAATACTCTGGCTGCAGGCAAACATTTCACTAAGGTATTATGATACTTATTTCCAGAACATCCAAAAAGGATGTTAATCCAAATTAATCACATAATCCAGGTTGCATGAATGTATGTCATCAACAGGGTTCCAACCAAAATCTGCCACCTGAGTCAAGAACCAATCTGTCTAAAGTAGTGTCTACATGGGCCTGGAGCAGCCTGGAGTATCCTGGCACCATTTCCTGGGGCCCCTCCATTCTGATGGCAGGTGGCTATTTGCATGTGTGTCCAGCTATACCAGCTGATGTGGTATCTGCTGCCCCATATCATTTGCTCTGACATCTGAATGAGGTGCCCAGCCTTGATCACAAGGCTGAACACCTCACTCTGGCCTCAAAGTGAGTGACTCACAGCAGTGGCAGTCATGTCAAGTGGCACAGCAGAATGCACTTTAAATAGCTGCCCCACGTCGGAATGGAGGGCTCCAGATCTTCAAGGGAGATCCAGAGCAAATAGTGTCTTTTAAAACTCAATTTCAAGTGCAGTATATTCCAGGTTTGCTGCTGAATTGGTTAGAAATCTG
>NW_024830440.1:0-1404 GCF_019175285.1 Sceloporus undulatus
CCTTGCTCACTGGTCCTGCTCAAACAAGGAAGAGCAACAGCATTTGTGAACTGCAGAGTAAAAATGCTGCAGCGTTGCCTCCACATCAGCTATTGTCTTGATGAGACCTTATGGTGTAGTGCTTGCTAAGCACCATTAACCCCTCTCCTGTGGTGTACCTGTGGTAGTGTGATAGCAATAAAAGTGACAACATGAGAAATAGTTGGTGTCTGTATCAGATGGTCAATAGTTACAGCACTGTATGATAGGAACGACATGTAAATAACTACAAAAACAAAGTAGATGCATGTATGTTCAGAGAAATAAATGTAATATGTGCACTGAAAATTGAGGAAGAGAAGTAAACAGGAATATTACTACAGAAAAAAAGAAGAGGAAATGAAGTGATGAAATAGAAGTTTGACCTATTCAGGTGAATAGGTGTGAAGGCAATGCAAATCATGATGCACAGGGGGTGGGGGGGAGAGCTGGCAAATCTAAGGGTTTCCAACTGAAGGTAGGAAAGGGCTGAAATGATTATGGACCTTTCTGCATGGGCCAAATAAAACATCCTCCCACCCCCCCACCCCCATCCCAGTTTTCACAATGAGGAGTCTGGATGATACGGGGCCCAATCCCCTGGTCTGGGCAACATTCAGCTGGTTCAACACCAAACCTGCTGTATGCCCCCCACCTTAAAACTTTTTTTTAAAGTCACCTTTTGCTCTGGGGTTTCCCAGAAGATCAGGAGTTGTCCAATACAATACAGAGCAGCTGTTTACAATGTGTTCCTCTGTGCTATCCAGTGCAACTGTCAGTGGTGAGTTGTTTGTTTTTAAGTCAGAACAACGTGCCCAGGTATGTGATCCACACTGCATGCCTCATTCTGATCTCAGAGTAAGTAACTCGCCATGGTGGCAGTGGCACAAAGCATTACAGTGGGATTCAAGTGCATACCCAGCATCACAACAGCAGGTAATGGCAACATTGAGGCAATTCCAAGGCCAGTGTAAGATGAATGGATATCTCCGGGATACTCCTAGTGTAGACATGTAGACATGGCCTTGGTAAGAAGAAGAGGAAGGCACTGCTCCACCATGCCTAAGCTCAGAAGGGGATAAAAAATAACCACATTATCCCAACTACTACTGTGGTCATGAAAGAAGAGACAAATGAATAAATAAATACGTTGTGGTTGTATATTAAAGATATTTGTGACCCTATATGCCCCTCTCCTATCTCTCCTGTTTGGTTTTCTAATAGCAGCTCATTAATAATATTGTCTTAAAAATCGCCATTTTAAAAAAATAAATTTCTCGATAAGCATCTCAGTAAAAATATATATAATCAATAAAACTCTGGGTGGCAACAACGTAATTGTGTTAAATTTACAGCATCTGGTTAAACAAAAGGCATGCTCTTCAA
>NW_024830441.1:0-1404 GCF_019175285.1 Sceloporus undulatus
AACAACAACACTTGGAGGCACACAATAACAACAACAACAACAACAACCATAGTAAAACACAGAAGGCAGAGCTCAAGAACAAGAACAAAGAGGGCCAGTGTTTTGAGCGTGCAACTCTGGAGACCAGGGCTCGAATCCCAGCTCAGCCATGAATCCCACTTGGAGACTTTGGGCAAGTCACACGCTCTCAGCCTCTGAGGAAGGCAATGGAAATCCCCCCTCCACCTGAGGAAGCTTGCCAAGAACCCCCTGATAGGGTGACCTTAGGGTCACCATAAATGACTTGAAGGCACACAACGCACACCCAGGTCCCACTCTCTCAGCCTCAGGGGACGGCAGTGGCAAACCTCCTGTGATGAAACTTGAAGGCACACAACCCAGGTCTGTGAGGAGGAAAAGGAGAAGGAGAAGGTGCCTCAGGGGGCAGGACTTTTGGCCAGAAGAGCCACACCCCTCCTTGTTATGGCTCGATTTTCCACAGGAGAACTGGGCCGCAACAAGTAGCTGGGCTGGCCACCACGTGCCTTCAATGATGGCTTCACAGGCCAGAGAGAGCACACATGCCATAAGTTCACCAATATGGACCCAGACTATTATCAGTGCCATAAGGACATGTTCACCTCTGCCCTTTGCAAGAACATGCTTTTGTTTTTTTGAACTCTCCATACAACAATACTGAGGTCATGTTTTGCTCCATCCAGAGGTATTTCCTTCAGCTTTAGGAGACAGCCTCCAAGTTAAGAAAAGGTTAAATACAGAGACAGTGGGACAAAGCAGATGGGCCAAAAGGAATAACTAGAGGCCACTCTGTGACTGTGGCAACTGGACAGCCCACTCCTGAAGCAGGCTGATTCTGTGGTCCCAATAGGCTGCCAGCAAGAGTGGCTTTTTGGTGCTCCTTTTTCCAGAGGCTTCAGGTTGCCTTAGCCATTCTCAGAGCAGCTTCCAGCCACTTCGGGGGCATAGCATTTAGATGATGCACACCCCCAAAGCATCCGGAAGCTGCCCATCTGTTTCAGGCCAGAGAGAGATTCTCTTTCTGAGACCTAGTTTCCTGCTCTGCTCTTCAGCCATCCTAGACTACTCTTCATGTCAATAAGAACATTAATTGTGTGTGTTTTAGTCTATAGTCCCTTAAGCTTAGCTACACCCCTCTAGCTCCACTTAGATATGTTAGGAGCAAACCCCCCTCTTTTACTTTGAGAAAGACTCAGAAGGTTATCGCATGGGGGCAAAACCGTCCCCCGATGTGTTCTAACGAGCACGAGCGCAGGCGCGCATGGAGCATGATGGGAACCCGATGGGAACCAGAATGCTAGTTTACCGCACGGTGGAACACCGCCGCTGCCACCGGCGTTCCCATCGGGTTCCCGATGTGTTCCAGGAGGCGCCATTTCTGGGAAC
>NW_024830442.1:0-1404 GCF_019175285.1 Sceloporus undulatus
CCAGTCCTTAGGGCTGGAGCGTGGCTTTGGTGCAACTTCTGGACTCTTAGGACGCATGCATCATTGAAACACCATACCTCCACTGTGACTCGAAGCAACTTTATTTTGGCTGTCTGTATCATTAGGGTTTTTTTTTTTTGGGGGGGGGTAAATTTTCTAATAATATTGATAATCCTATTTGTGTGTCTTTGTCCACCCATCCATTACATTTGTAGTATTTAGGGATATTTTCAATAGTTCTTGGAATAGTTTTCTCACCATCACAATACCATCACAAACATGGTTGGCAGGGATGCGAGAGAGGGCCTTTTCAGTGGCTGCCTGTAGACTCTGTAACTCCATTCCAAGGGAAGCCAGAATGGCCCCCTCCTTGTTATCCTTGGCAGGCTAAACCCATTTTATTCAGACAGGCTTTTTAAAACAAAGTTTTTAAAGAATGGACTATGGGGTGCTGTGTCATTTTAACTGAACTGTTTTTAATAGCCTTTTATCTTTTTAACTGTATTTTTAAACTAGAGTCTTAGAGCTGTTTTAATACTGTAAAAAGTTTAATTCTATTTTAAGGTGCACTTTTTGTATGCTTTCAATTGTATTGATCTTTTAAATTAAAATCTTTTGTATTGTTCTGTTTTAAAACACAGTGATGTATGAGAGCAATCAAACATTAAAGCAAGAGGGAAACAAGCCAATATAAAACCAATATAGGGAGCCATTAGAACCTGACCAATGTCTTAGCACTTTCCTATCATATATCACCTCTGATGCCACGCAGTGCAGTGGCCAAAAATGTGTGCTCAGGTCTCTCCTCTGCCACCATGGCAAAACCAGTGATGCACTGGGAGATGGACCCAACCAGGTGTCACTCCTCTTCTGGGGTGTCACCCGGGGCTGGCCGCAACCCCCCTGCACCCCCTTATGATGCCGCTGGATATCTGGGCTGGGTTATTGATGAAAGGTGCACTTCTTTGTTGATGTGATTGTAATATTTATTAATTTTTTAATTCTATTTCTTTTTATTTTAACCTTATTGATGTTAGGCAACTTGAGATCCATTTTTGGCAGAAACATGGGATATACATTTATTGCCAGTCATTTATCTACATTTTGCCTGGCTTAAAAAGGAGGACTTACTTAAATATTCTACAGTGTATCCATTTTTATCACAGCACAGTTTTCTTAAACCTAAGATAATAGCCTTTTTGTCTTTTGAAACCAGAGCAGTAAGATCTAATACTTGGGGATTGCTTACAAGTGAAGATTTACATGCTTCTGGCAGAAAATCAGATGTTAATGCTTTTATAGTTTGCCTTTACTAAATGAAATGATACAATGTATAAAAGTAAAATAAAGTGATACCGTTTCATGCCAGTTAGAAACTTTCTACTCCATAATGGGCTCTCCAAA
>NW_024830443.1:0-1404 GCF_019175285.1 Sceloporus undulatus
TGTTAACTCTGTTGTGCACCGCCCTGATTTGAAGAAGGGCGGTATAAAATTAAAACTTTTATTATTTATTATTATTGAAAGAATGGTAGAAAGAAATAAGGGCTGACAAATAAGGGGGAGCCAAACCATGAAGGGATTTGAAAATTATAAGAAGAAGCTTATATTGAATCCTAAAAGGAATGGGGGAGCCAGTGAAAAGAAGTCAAGAGAGGGGTGACATGGTCAAAATGGCAAGCCAAAAAGGTAATCTTAGCAGCAGAGTGCTGAATAGGAAAAAAAAAAGAGACCAAGGTGGGACAAAGGAAACCCCATCAAAAGAAGGTTGCAGTAGTTAAGGCAAGAAAAAACCAGGGCATGACCCAAAGTCTTAGCAGTAGACTGAAATGAAAGGTCTGATTTTAGCTATATTATACAAGAAGACTTGCCAAGACTTGGCTGTAGCCTGAATCTGTGGAATAAATGATAATGAGGAATCAAAAATAAAGCCAAGGCTATGTGCTTCCTAAAAGGATGGATGGAAATATTATTGACTATAATTAAAAATGTACATTGTAAAGGAGGTTTTGGTGGGAAAATAAGTAGTTCTTTCTTTCTTTCTTTCTTTCTTTCTTTTTTTGCCATGTTAAATGTTAGGCGCTGATGAAGCATCACTGTTGAAATAGCTGAGAGAGATGATGTAATATGTTCAGTATTTGAGGAGAGTTGTGAGGTATAGTTGGGGATCATCGGCATAAGGACGGTATTGAAATTAAATTTTAAATTATGAATTTAAATTATGAATGTTAAACTGATTGTTTTAATATATATTGTTCTTATATGTTCTGATGTGAGGCGTTTTAACTAGGTGTTGCTGAAAGGAAAGGATTTCCTTTTTCATGCTTAGAAGGAAGGCCAGAGGGGGAGAAAGAGGCTAGAATCTTGGGATTTTTGTGTGGTTAGGTCTTTCCTCTTCTTGTTTAAGTGTGGGGTTAGCAACTAGAACTTTCTTTCTTCACTTAACAAGCCTGCTGGAGGCAGAACAAGAAAAGATGTGCTGCCTCTCCTCCTGTTGTCCCCTCTGCACCTCTTGCAGAAGACACAAGAGATGTGTTGCCTCTCTCAGTCTCAAGAGAGAGTTTCTGTACCTGGGAAACCTGATGGAGAAAGTGCAGCAGAATAATACAGTTCTAAGTTAGTTTTCTCTGTCTGTGTGTTACTCTGAAAAGGAATGGTTGTCTAATGATATGCCAATTCATCCCAACCTAGCCCTCTTATGATCAGCAATGTTAATCTCTTCTGGTCACTCTGGAGAACATCTGCATATTTATCTAGTCTGGAAAAAGTAAGTTCTGCTGTTGTGTGCTTTAAAAAGGTTGCGTCACCTTACCCTCCCTGTGTTTCCTGTTCATATTCCTTTTCCTATTC
>NW_024830444.1:0-1404 GCF_019175285.1 Sceloporus undulatus
AATCTTGGAGACAGGGAGGGCTGGGCAGGCAGGGAGAGCTGACCAATCCAAGCAGGCTTTGTATATAACAGGTTTTCCTGCTAAGTACCTGCATGTCATAAGCATTTGAATTAAAATTACCATATTGAAATCAAATCTGATGGTTTTTTAATTTTTATTTGATGTGCGCTGGAAGAGGGGTAGTCTTATACAGCGAGTATATCCCAAACTCTATATTTTAATTGGAAAAGTTGGGGGTCGTCTTATACGCCCAGTCGTCTTATATGCCGGAAAATACGGTATCTCAAATTCTGTATGCCCAAGTGAAATCTGCCACATACACCCCATTAAGTGTAGGTTGAAGAACCCCAGATAATGACTCTTAACCTGACCTAAGGTGGGGGTGAGTGAAGCATACTACCATTCTGAAATACAGCAGGAGCACAAACATCTATTGAGGAAGGGAAAGTAGATTCAAGTCTTAGCACCTTAAGAAAAAGCCAGTTCTATAAAATAGAGACAAAAAAGGCTAAAAAATGCACATCCTTTTGGTAGAACATTCCTTTTAATGGATGTGGGAAGTGGGTGTGGGAAGTGCTTGGATATTGCTCTCAGCATGGGCTCACAGGCGTTTTCAGTATTGAAAATTTCTCTGAAACCTGAAATCAAAGCAAGAAGCAAAGTGTAGCAGTATATGTATTCCATTACGCACGTATATTCAGTTCCGATTATTTACAATCCTATCTTGAAGGTAGATCTTGTACAAATTATATAAAATGCATTGGATGTTAGACTTCACCCATGGTGCTTGATTTCAGGCAAATCAGTTTGTCTGGCTATAATCAAGTGGCTCTTACAAAGTCACAGAATGACAGAATGCTGGTCATCTGAAATCAGGTTATCCTTGCACAATGGTTGTGTAACATGTATTCTCAGGCCCTAATAAATCTGGAGTACAAGCATTATGGAATGGAGCAATAGCTTACAGAAGGGGAATCACACAACCTTCCAAATGTTGTCACGCTGCAGCTTACAGCATTTCCCACCATTGCCTATGTGGGCTGCCGGGAGTTGCAGACCCACAGCACATGGAGGGCCAGATGATTCCCATTCCTGGCTTACAATGGCCAACTTCATTTGAGAACAGTTTTGAAAAGCTGTGGGCAGTCTTTCCAAGATGTGTGGAGGTCTTGTGTATTATGCCATTGCCCGTATCAGTGTAGGAAAGGTCACTAGCCCTGAGTGGCTAGTTAGTCAGTTACATGGAACTCCCTCTGTACTATTAAAGGGATAGCATTCATGGATCTCATCCTCCTTTCATCCTCACAGTAATCCTGTGAGGTAGACTAAGTAAGGCTGAGAGAGTGATTGGCCCATGAAGTCACATTAAGTTTCAGAGGCCTGTTACAGACAGCCAAAATAAAG
>NW_024830445.1:0-1404 GCF_019175285.1 Sceloporus undulatus
GCATCTGAGACTCTGTCTCCTCCTCCGGATCTGGGAAAAGCAGCCTCCAGATCCCAGTGCACCCCAGTCCCTCCCAGTAACCCCAAAAACCTTCTCTGGCCAATCCTGGAGAGAAGGTCTTGTTTAGAGAGTCAACTCTTCCAAAACCAGGAAAGCAGAGACGTGCCACCCCCTCCAACACACAACAACCCAAAAGCAATGCAATAAAGAGGGTCACACAGGGATCAAATGCAAAGTGAAAAAGGGATCAAAAACAAAGATAACTTTTTGGCATGTGGACCAAGAGACTAAAGGCTTCAGTGCCCCCTTCCCAACATTGCCAAATAGCATTTTACCAAAAACATAACATTTCAAGTCACACATTTCTTGCACAATTGTTGCTATGAAATCTCTGCAAAAGAAGGCACTTAGAACAAGATTCCCAAATGCATTCAAAGCCCAATCGTAGCAATGCGTCGGAGGGTTACTCACTGTCCAGTTGCCTTCGGTCACGAACATCCAGAGACTGGCACCCAGAGATTGGCACAGGGATTGGCATCTGTCCCAAAGAGGCAGCACTTGCTCCACAGAAAGGACCCTGCAAGGCCAACAAAGGATGCCCAATATCAATCTGGTGCTGTCAGGGAATCATAGACCATGGCTATGTTTGTATTTGCAAGAGCATTTCACATGAAACTGTTTTTTCCACCATCTAAAATATAAGGAGAACTTTACACTAGTACAGTCAGTCCTCCATATCCACTGATTCTGTAGCCACAGATTCAAACATCCACGGCTTAAGAATATTTGAAATATATATAAATTCCAGAAAGCAAAGCTTGATTTTTGCCATTTTAAATAAGGCACACCATTTTACTCTGACTCTGTATTAATGAGACTTGAGCATCTATGGATTTTGGTATCCATAAGCAGGAGGAGGGTCCTTAAACCGATACTAGCGGATACCAAGAGCCCACTGTATTATCTTATCTTCACTTTTTTGTTATTCTGTTTGGTTAATTCTCTTTTAGTACTTCTCCTTATTCCTTCCTCATTCCTCATGGCCAGAGGCAGTCTGGATCCTTCCGCCTTCATCGTACGCATCATAGTGGCACAGAAAAGTAGTCCCTGGAAACCTTGGGCCAATGGAGGGAAAAGTCCATTGCTGTCCATTGAGTGATATTTGATGGGGAAAGTGGCCATTGCTCTGTTAGTGGATATATACTGGCTTCACAGAAATACACAAACACACTTTGGAATAAAATCTCAGTATTTTTTCAAAGACGAGACTGGAAAAAAATGAAAAGGCATGCAAATCCCACACATGTGGACACATGGGCCTAAGCATGGACATATTGGCTTCACAGATATACCACACACACACACACACACACACACACACACACACACACACACATATTTTAT
>NW_024830446.1:0-1404 GCF_019175285.1 Sceloporus undulatus
TAAATTTGCCTCCTGCTTTTTCAGTGATAACCAATACCTTTTCATTTGTGCAGCTTGAGGAGGTGAAAAGGAGTCTTGACTGTGTGGGTAAAGTTGATGGTGAATGCCCCTCTTTAGCAAGGCAGCTCTGATGTACCTAAAAGAGACAGTGATATGATTTGGGCTTAGGGGAAAAATGTCCCTGAACCACACTATGTTGTTGTTGCTGTTGTTGTGTGCCTCCAACGCATTTTTTACTTATGGCAACCCTAAGACAAACCTATCATAGGGTTTTCTTGACAAGTTTCTTAAGAGGAGGTTTGCCATTGCCATCTTCTGAGGCTGAGAGAAGTCACCCAGTTGGTTTTTACGCCTGAGCTGGGAGTCGAACCCTGAACTTCCGAGTCATAGCCCAGTTGTTAAACTGCTACACCATGCTGGCTCAGTTATTGGGTACTTACCAGACAGATTCTAATATTCTGATTTCAGGCAAGGTACTGGATCTGTGTGATATCATCACAGTTCTAGCATTATTGAAAGAGACTATCTAGACTATTTTCAGTTTAGCTTCAGGCCTGATTATGGAATGAAGGTACCCTTAGTTTACAGTCTGCACTGACAATTGGGCCAGGGACATGTGTCCTACATGGTTCTGATACCACTAGCCATAAACTACCTCTTTAGTATGGAGGCACGTTTTTGGGTGATATTGAACCTTATCGCACAGGGCTCCCAGGGACCGCTCTCAGAACGGAACGGGCCTGGAATGAGTGGGGGATGCATTTTATCGCACACACAAGTCCCTCACTCCTTCCGTTCCATTCTCCATCCGTTCCAGAGGAGGAGATTTTTGAGAATTGTTCAAAACAGTTCTCAAAAATCTCCTGTTCTCTGGAACGGACTGGGAATGGAAGGACAGGGAACGGAAAGAGTGAGGGACTCTGTATGCAGTAAAATGCATCCCTCACTTGTTCCGTTCCTTTTCTGGCTCCTTTGGGACAATTCTCATCACATCCCAGGAACCCTTTGCAATAAAGTCCATTATTTTTCCCTGGAGAGATGGGTTCAGAAGGTGGTGATAGGAGATTCCTCTTTGAGGGCATGGCTGTAGGCTTATGACATCCCTCAGGATTCTTTCCCCTCCTGTTTAACGTTCACATGAAACTGCTGGGAAAATTTATCTGGAGTCCTGAGGTCTAGTACCATCAATATGCTGATGACATTCAATTCCATTTCTCCTCTCCATTCTAAATTGTTTTAGTTCCATAGAATCATAGAATCATAGAGTTGGAAGAGACCACAAGGGCCATCCAGTCCAACCCCCTGCCATGCAGGAAATCCAAATCAAAGCATCCCCGACAGATTGCCATCCAGCCTCCATTTGAAGACCTCCAAGGAGGGAGACTCCACTACACTCTGAGGAAG
>NW_024830447.1:0-1404 GCF_019175285.1 Sceloporus undulatus
GCTGGTGCTTCTTACCTACAGTAATGAGATGGGACTATTGTCATTTCAGACTGGTGCTCCATACCTGGAGGATTGATACTGGTCCATTACGACCTCAGGCTGACACTCATTGCCTGAGAGATTGAGACTGGCGCAGTTTGACTTAAGGCTGATGCTCCTTGGCTGAACGATAGAGACTGTCATATTGTGACCTCAGGCTGATGCTCCTTTCCTGAAGAGACCAGACTTTTGTGAGTTCAGGAAGATTCTTCTTTCCTGAAGGATTCAGACTGTCCCATTGTGACTTCAGTCTGATGCTCCTTACTATTAAAACCCCCAACCCTCCTCCTAATGATAAAAACATTAATCAACCCCTAATAAGCTATTAAACAGCAAGAAAATTTAAAACATTCCAAACACAATACAATAAAAAAAGGTTTTTCAGGCAAGAATTGGATCGTTTTCTGAAGGTGAGAAGGAAGGGCTGGAACGATAGATACATCAATAACAATTTCCATATGAATAACGATGGCAAGGGTAAGGGTCCGGGGGAGACAAGTCAGTAGATCTAATCTAGTCTGGAAAGCATATCAACTGAAGGAGATAATAGGCACTCCTTGCCGTCACATGTATCTGAGCTGACATCTGGAGTGATGGATCCAGGAGCATCCCCCAAACTACTAACATAGTCCTTTAGGGAAAGTGTGACCCCTTATACAAGTAGATCACACGTGTCAAACCTCCATACCTGGATTAGGATCTCCAACATTACGCAGCTCTGTTTTATCTGGATTCAGCTTCATTCTGTTTTTTTCTCATCCAGCTCATTAATTCTTCAAGACATTCATTCAGAGGGGATATGCCTTTCTTAGTTGACGCTGAAGTCCGGGACATGGAGAGATATATCTGGGATTCCTCAGCGTACTGATAACACCCCATGCCATGTCTCCAGATGATCTCTCCCAGCAGCTTCATGTTTATGTTAAACAGCATTGGGGAGAGGATGGTGTCCTAAGGAACATCAGATTTAAGCTCCTTCTTAGAGGACCAACTATCCCCAAGAATCTCCATCTAGAATCTGCCCAAGAGATAGGACCAGAACCACTGCAATGCATTGCCTCCTCGTCCCCAATTCCTTCAGACGTTCAAGAAAGATGCCATAGTTGATGGTATTGAAGGACCCTGAGAGATCCAAAAGCACCAGAAGGGTTGCACTTCCCCTGTCCATACTCAAGCGGAGATAATCTACTAAGGCGACCATAACAGTCTCGACTCTGTATCCCATCCTGAAGCCAATTTGAAATGGGTCTAGATAATCTGTTTCATCCAAGACCACGTGGAGTTGAAGGGCAACAGCTTTCTCAATCACCTTGTTTAGAAATGGAAGATGAGAGACCGGTCTGTATTTGTTCATGTCCAAGGGAT
>NW_024830448.1:0-1404 GCF_019175285.1 Sceloporus undulatus
TTTGTTTAGTGCAGAGGGAGGAAGGGGATGCCCACCTCTGCATCGGCCCAAAGGAGGCATGTGTCACCTGCGTATGTCACCAGCAGGATGCTATTCTCTGTGTCTTTGAGTGCTGCAGGGTTTCTTGCCAAGCCAATCCTAAACCTGGTCCCTTTTCTCAGGAACGTCGTCTAGGCCTCCTTGTACACGCCTTTGGGACCTCTCTTGCTGGAAGTGACCAAGTGCAGGGCCACCAGGACCCCTGCCCACCTGATGGCCGACACAGAGGCCAAGCGGAGGGAGTTGGGCTCCAAAAGAAACAGTCTGCGGAGGTACAAGAATTCCTTGGTGAGTTGAAGTTCTTGACTATTAATTTTCATCTGTGTCACTGCTAGGCCAGTTCATGAAAGCAAGCGGAGAACATATTCTCCCAATATGGCAGAGACAGTCCTGGTTAACCCTCTGTCACCCAACTTTTTCAGGGGCTTTTAAAAATGTCCTGGTTGTTCTCTTCTCCTCCCATTTTCCCCCTTCTCAGCTCACTTCAGTTCCTGAGTGCCATTCAGTTTGCACCCCATTAACTCAAAAGTGGGGAGAAGAGAGGAAAGAAGGAGGCAGGATATTGCCCTTCCCAGGAGGCTGAAGCAAACGCAAACTGCTGTGCCCTTCCCCCATATGTGTAACCTTCCTCATAAACAACTTTGGCCATCTTCACCACCTTCTGGATTGCTTGTCCACATGTGTCTTGCTTTTCCCATCTGTGCAATGTTGGGGGATATGGGGGAACATCTCTGGATCTAAATATGGGGTAGCCCCATTGGTCCTCAATCCCAGTGTGATCCCCAAAACTGTTATTAAAAATGATGTTTGCCTCTGAAATGTGGTAAGAAATTTCTAAATGCAGTATAATTCTTGGGTGGCTAAATGTTCTGTATGTGTTGGGATAGTGAGTATCCTAATACATCCTCAATATCCCAGCCATGGCCTAAATTATATTGTTTATGATATTAGAATCATAGAATCATAGAGTTGGACGAGACCACAAGGGCCATCCAGTCCAACACCCTGCCATGCAGGAACTCTCAAAGCATCCCTGACAGATGACCATCCAGCCTCATCTTAAAGATCTCCAAGGAAGGAGACACCACTGCATTCTGAGGAAGGAGTGTGTTCCACTGACGAACAGCCCTTACTCTCTGGACGTTCCTCCTAATGTTCAGGTGGAATCTCTTTTCCTGGAGCTTGCATCCATTGTTCCGGATCCTGTTTTCTGGAGCAGCAGAAAACAAGCTTGCTCCCTCCTCAATATGACATCCATTCAAGTATTTAAACAGGGCTATCATATCATCTCTTAACCTTGCCTTCTCCAGGCTAAACATGTCCAGCTCCCTAAGTATATTATATTGAAAGGATTTGAGACAAACT
>NW_024830449.1:0-1404 GCF_019175285.1 Sceloporus undulatus
CATTAATTGTAGGATGAACAAAGAGAACCAATGGGAATGATGTACACACCTACTGGGTGGAAACAGACCACAGTGGGTGGTACCATGCTTTGGCTATAATAATGACTATGGATCCCATTGTATTGTGTGGGTAGTAGTAGTGGATTGGAGAGTGAGGAGTTGAGTATTGTTTGGAGCTGTGTATATAGTAGAATAAACTAGATCTTTTATATAAGACTACAGAGGTGCTTTCTGCACTGCCATTTGGGACGTCCGGAGGACGTCCCATTTTAAAAAAGGGGCGTCTCTTTTAGACACCCCATGGCCTAGTACGGATTCCGTCCGTACAAGATGGCGCCGGCCCTTCTACATGGCCAGCGCCATCTTTGCGTATCGGACGCTTAGCGTCCGTACGCGTCGCGCCGCTGCTGACGTAGCGAGCGCGCCCCTGGCGCCTTGCTACGTCGCAAACGCGACAAAAAAAAGAAGCTCCATTTTGGGGCTTCTTTTTTCGGTCCGCGCGGGAGTCGGGCCGTCTGAAGGCTCCGGCTCCCCTGCGGACCTACTGGCGGCGGCAGCAGACCGCCGCAAAGCGGCGGTCTGTACCCCGCCAGAGTTGTCTGGTGTCTTGGGTGAAGCTACAAGAACCAGCAGGACCCTGGTGAAGAAGGGTGAAGACTTCTGTGGAGGCAAGAGTGAGAAGGCTTGGAGAGTTTGTCGGGGTCTTCAGTCTGTTCTCTGCAACTCTTGCAAAGATACAACAACTGGCCAAAACTGGTCAGCGTGGTGCACAACCAGGTGATGAGTTCCAGGCCAGGTGAAGAGCCACAACTCCCATCATCCCTGACATAATAATAATAATAATAAAGATATATTTCTAGTGCACAAAAGGGCAACCCGAGAGCTCAGGTCTACAAGGTGACCAGAGTTTGCTTGGTACAGGAACTCTCATTTTGCATGATCGGAAGCCATTGCAGAGAAGCAAAGTTGTACAGTTTACCCCTGGCCTAATCTTTTTTCCTTTGGCCTACAAATGGCCTTAGCTCCATGTGCTGCTGGGAATAGGTCCCTTTAAACAAGGAGTGGGCAAAGTGTGGACTATAGGGGTGATTTTGTTTGCCCCAAAACACTCTAGAAATGGAGGTGGCATTTCCATCATATCAGCCAATTTGGGTCCAAGAGGGACCTTTTTGAAATAGGAAATGGATGGCAAGTAACCTCTGCCCATTTTCTGTTTAAGAAAAAGCTTCTTCTGATCTAAAAACACAGTTAAAATATTAGAAATATTGTGAAGGCTTTCATGGCTGGCATCCATGGTTTTTTGTGGGTTTTTGGGGCTATTTGGCCATGTTCTAGAAGCGTTTATTCCTGACATTTTGCCAGCATCTGTGGCTGGCATCTTTTTTCTATAACTCTTCTAGAACA
>NW_024830450.1:0-1404 GCF_019175285.1 Sceloporus undulatus
CCTGAGCCCACTGGCAAGGGTAAGTTTTTGCCCCTCTTTTCTTTCCTCAAACTATGTTAATTGATGCAGATGTCTTTTGCACTTTGCAGCAATTGAAATCTGAAAAGAAATGGGAAAGTGGGAGGAAGAAAGACAAACTCGGATGTTTCAAAAGCAGCTAAGAAAGTGGGAGAAGAGACCTGTAATCCTAACTGTCCTGCCAAACTGGAAACATCAGTATTCATTCTATCACAAATTAATCCAAATCATATTAGGTAAGGAATGCTTTACTTCCCCCTTTTTTCTCAATCCAGTTGCTGATTCTGAATCTATTTCTCTGTGAAGAACTGTGGAAAAACAATCTGTGAATTTGTTAGGTGAACAATTTTGAGTGGGGCCCTTAAAGAAAATGGACTATGAATTACAATGCCTTGCCAGGAAATGCTTAAAAGTACGGTGCCATTTTTAGCTGAAACTGTAGCCAGGTAATTAATTCAATTTCTTCCCGCAAGAAAAAAGCTGCCACTTTTCTCGGTTTTACCTTCAGTTTATTTTTGCATTATTTCACGTTTGCAGGAGTGTCGTGTGATAGACTTCATGCATTTGTTGGTGCTTTTTAATTTTTTTATTAAATTTGGTTTAAATTCCTTTTCTGAACAAGATTTTGCTTGTGTGATAAGGTCCACTTACTGCTACTTGTCTTGAAACCTCCCAACACTTGCAGATGATCAAGATTAAGCATTTCTTTAACTAAATTCTTTTGCAATTCCTTTTCTAGGCCAGACTGCTGTTGCCTTCAAGAAGACATTCCTAAAACCTTTGAAAGAGAAGGCAAGAGCATCAGTAACTAGTGATCTACTTGTTTATGGCTCTTTCTGACATGCCCAGGGTTGCACTGACCGCCACTTTTGGGGTCGGGAAGGAATTTTCCTCCAGGACAAATTGGCCAGAGATCCTGGAGGTTTTTTGCCTTCCTCTGGGCATCCAGCAGGAGTCACAGATTTAGGGCCATCGCGTTTATTCTTTAAAGAATAAATGAATAATTTTAACAAGAATTTTCTTAGTCATGGTCTCATTTCCTATGTTTTATTCATGAATTTGCAAAAGTTAAAGCAGACTCTTGGGATCCCTCTACTAAATGGATTTTCCCTTGCAGTTCTTTGCCTCCTTACTCCCATTCTAGAGAGCTGCCATTTTGCCCCCATTAATCCAAACTACCCTTTTCCAACCTGGGTTACACCAGAAGCGTTGGATGATCATTCAATATGACCACTACCTGGAGTGATGGGAGTTGTAGTCCAAGATACCTGAAGGTGCCCAGGTTGAGAAAGTCTGCCCTTTGATTTGGACTGAGGCTCTAAATTGTAACTAGAAATGTTGTCTTCCCATTTCAGGCTCAGACATGTCACTGAAGCTCAGCAAAGT
>NW_024830451.1:0-1404 GCF_019175285.1 Sceloporus undulatus
CTGGAGAAGAGAAGGCTGAGAAGTGACATGATATCCATGTTTAAATATTTAAAATGGAGTCATATTGAAGGTGGGACAAGCTTGTTTCTTATCTGGACCATGAGATTTTGAAGTCCCAACTGCTGCTGTTACAGTCCAGACCTTTGAGTAACCTAGGAGATTAATTTGAAGTACCCCAAGTATTTTTCTTCCAGTGGCTAAATTTCCCAGTCTCTTGGGGGGAAATAGCAAAGGAAATACTCATTCTAAGCAATAAAGGACGATAAAATAATTTTCATCTAAAGCTTATGAAACATCCCCCCTCCAAAGATCTTGCCTGATTCTTTCTCCCCTGATGCAGTTTACCCATAATCCACTCCTTTTCAGAAGCATCTCATTTCTGACCACCAAATTCCCAACAGATTCTCTTTGAAAAGCTTATCTGATAATATGAGTCTTCTGTCGGCAAACAGAGCAAAGCATCTATTCCGTCAGGTCTTTTGGATTTTGCCATCTGGGACGATTATTTCAAATAAAGGAGTGTAAAGCTCAGGAGTCTAAATCCTATAAAGTTATTTATTTCTTAGCATGATAACCCTCTATGATCCAAATCCAGCTAAGTTGCTATTTTCATTCCATTTTCTCTGAATGAGGATGGTATCTGAATGTTGCGATTACAAGGACTTTGAAACCATGATTTCACAAGTGCCACTATTAGTTGTTTTCTAGATAACCAGTTGAACAGCCATTTGCAATCAGTTCCCAGTTTCATCCCTACCACTGAAACAAAAACAAAATTAAATATGTATACGGTTGTGGCTTAAAATACTGGTTAGTTTGATATTTGTATGTCACTGCCAGTGAAGAAGGACTGGAGCTTCAACGGTTACATTTAAAAAGTAATTTGTTGAAATGTGGTTCCCAGAAGCGGACACAGCATTCCAGGTAATGTCTACCTGAAGCAAAATGGAGTGGTACTTTACTTCTCTTGATCTAGACCAGTGATTCCTAAACTCTGCTCCTCCTTCTGCCTCGGAGTTGATTTCACAAATCCATCTGTTCCAGAGTTCTTCTCTTTTCTCCTCCCCACCCAACATACCCCAATTTCAAACTTGCCAAACCAAATCAGTTGCACCTGATTGGTTTGGCAACCAATTCAGAGGCTGAAGGGAAGGTTTAAACTTCTTTTAGCAAATGCAGCATTTTTCTCCCTAATCCTTTTTTTGGCCTGTTACAGACAGCCAAAATAAAGCTGCTTCGAGTCACAGTGGAGGTATGGTGTTTCAATGATGCATGTGTCCTAAGAGCCCAGAAGTTGCACCAAAGCCACGCTCCAGCCCTAAGGACTGGAGTGTGGCTTTGGTGTGGCTTCTGAACCCTTAGGACACATGCATCATTGAAACACCATACTTCCACTGTGACTCG
>NW_024830452.1:0-1404 GCF_019175285.1 Sceloporus undulatus
CAGTCTTAGACATGTTGAGCTTCAAGCGCCGAAGCCACATCCACTGAGAGATGGCAGTCAGACAAGAAGAAACTTGCTCTTCAAGCCTTGGAGAAAGGTCAGGGGTGGAGAGATACAGCTGAGTGTCATCGGCGTACAGATGATAGGAGAAACCAAAAGAACTGATGAGTTTACCTAAGGACAGTGTGTATAGAGAGAACAGTAGGGGCCCAAAACAGAGCCCTGGGGAACTCCAACAGATAGGGGAACAGAGGACGAAGTCTGACCACCCGTGACCACTGCAAAAGATCTGTCTGACAGGTAAGATTTAAACCAGTCAAGAGCAGAGCTGGAGAACCCAAGGTCAGAAAGTAAATCAACCAGGAGACAGTGATCAACAGTGTCAAAGGCTGCAGACAAATCAAGAAGAATGAGAATAGAGTAGAGGCCGTTTGCCTTGGCCCGCAAGAGATCGTTTGAGATCTTGGTGAGGGCCGTCTCTGTAGAGTGCCGTGGGTGGAAGCCAGACTGGAAAGGGTCCAGGATGGAGTTGGCTTCAAGAAATTTAATACAGCGAGAATAAACGACTCGTTCTAGGACCTTAGAAAGAAAAGGAAGAAGAGAAATTGGACGATAGCTAGACAAAGAAGAGGGGTCGAGAGAGGGTTTCTTCAGAATTGGGGAAACGAGAGCATGTTTGAAGTCAGAAGGGAAGGAACCCATAGAGAGAGAGAGATTAAAGATATAGAGGAGCGAGTGCAGAAGAGAAGGGGCTATAGAGATTAGGAGATGAGAGGGAATAGGATCAAGAGAACAGGTAGTAGGTTTGGAAGAATTTAGCAGCGTAGAGAGTTCATCCAGAGAAACAGGGGGAAACCCAGAGAGTTTATTAGTAGAAGGTACCAGGAGGTTAGTGGTAAGGGGCAAGTCGGGAGGAACTATTTCAGATCGAATAGTAGTGACTTTAGTGATGAAGTAGTTGGCAAAGTCAGTGGGGGAAAATGATGAGAAGACAGGGGGAGAGGAATGTTTTAGTAGTGTATTGAAGCAGGAGAACAAACGCTGCGGATGCAATGTAAGTTTAAAACAGAATAGCTAAAGGGCATATCACATGAACTTTAAAACTGGGGATTATCGCATACCAGATCACTGCCTAATTGCCGCCTGCCGTCAGCCCAGGTCCAAGCCGGGTCCCAACCGTGCTCCTTTTAGAAGTCAGAAGCTTTCCGGCTTCTAAAAAGTGCTGGCAGAGCGTGGCTGGGACCCGGCCTGATAGCATGCAATAATCCCACCTCTATCTCCTGGCTGCAGCCCCAGAGGCTTGAGTTGGTTTTAAAGCATTAAGCCAGAGAGGGTAATCAGTTCTAAAATTTTAGGACAGGGACAGGAGAGGGTTGATACACACTTACTACAGGGTGGTCAGAG
>NW_024830453.1:0-1404 GCF_019175285.1 Sceloporus undulatus
GTCAAAGTGCTCTAAGCTCCTTTTCTTCACATTAACATTACCTGGAGATATGAAGAACTAGAGTAGTAAGCACATAGAATGCCATTATTTATGGCACATTTTGTTTTGGGTAATATCACTTTCCTGGGAGTAGAGCTGCTTCAAGCTTTAAAATTTCTAATTTGTTTCAAAATAATATTTAAATGCAAGATGCATGGTTTTTAAAACATGCAGTATACTCTTTTCCTGCTTGAAACTGTTCATTTTTATTCCTCATTATGCATACATAAAATTATATAGATATATAATATAATGAAAGATAATTGAACACACATTTTTTTAGTGGCGTGAAATATCTTGATTTTCACAGGTTATGCATTTTTTTTTATTGGGGTTGCCTCATAAATGCTAGAAAGAGTATTGTGGCAGTAATGCTAAGATTATTATGGCATACACCAAGGTGGGAAAAGTGCGGATACATATACTCTGGATTATTTTTGCTGCCTGCAGTTCCATCAGTCTTCTTAACTCTACTTTTTAGCCTCATGCTCAAACAAGTAGCAATTGACCCTTTCAATAGGTTGCAGAGTGTGCCTGTACTGTTTATTATCAGAAAAATGCATACAGTGGTACCCCGGGATACGAATGCGCCGCCTTACGAAATTTCCGGGTTACGAAAAAAATCCATTTAAAAAAACTGTTCCGGGTTACGAAGGTTATTTCGGGTTACGAAAAAATTTTTGGTGCTTTTCGGCGCTATTTCGCACGAAATCGCGGCTTTTCCCCATTAGCGCCTATGGCTTTTTCGCCTTACGAAGATTTTCGGGTTACGAAAGCGGCGGCGGAACGAATTAATTTCGTAACCCGGGGTACCCCTGTATTATGCAAAGCCAGAAGTGAATCTCTGTTACTTTGAGGTTTTCAGTTTTGGCAGTCTTCCTGTTATGGACATATGCAGTTATAGTTACAAACCATGTTGGTTTGTTGACCTGTTTTGGTTACTGGGAAGAGATTATGTCTATGTGCCTATAACCACTTGCAGTGCAGAGTAACAACATGCTTCTGAACCTCCTAAAGGTTAATAATAATAATAATACTTTTATTTATATCCCGCTTTTCTGTGACAAGACAATCAAAGCGGCTACAACATGTTAAAATCCACATTTACAAATTTATATCCCAAGTTCCCCCCCTTAAAACAGGATTAAACAAATTACAATTAAAACATCTATTAAAACACAATAAAATACAGTGAGGACAGAGCAGTGGGCTGATACATGATGCGGGGGGCAGTCATTCTGTGGCCGGGCACTTTATTCAGGAAAGGCCTGCAAGAAGAGATCTGTCTTGACAGCTTTTTTAAAGCTGTCTAAGCTGGCAATTTGACGGATCTCGTCTGGCAGACCGTTCCATAGTTTGGGAGCA
>NW_024830454.1:0-1404 GCF_019175285.1 Sceloporus undulatus
CTGCCTCTTTCCTTCTTCCCTGAAAATCTCTTAATAAGGAAACTGGGAAGACTTTAAAACCTCCCAAAGGAGCTACTTTTGGCCTTTTGGGGGGACTAGCCTCCTCTTAGGAGCCAAAGCCCAATGTTTGTGAAGAATAAGGCTTGTATTAAAACTCTCCTCCCCATTTCTGATCCATTTTAAAAGCCATGTTCCCCAGAAGGAGCAGAGCTGTGTAATAAGAAAACCCTCTCATAAAAGAGACACAAAAGACACACAAAGAGACACACTTCCTTCCTTTTGTCCCAGAAGCCTGCCTCCTTCTCACTCTGGAGCCTCAGGAGAGAAAGAAATGACTCTGTTCAACTAAGACCTCAGACAAGGTTCCGGAACAATATTCCCCACAGTCACAAGCAGCACAAAATGGCTGCCAAAACACAAAATGGCTGCTTCTGCCTCAGCGTTTGGCAGTTGGAAGTTTGAGGCCTTCAGGGAACCCAAAATGGAGGATGAAAGGGCCCCAAAGTCGGAAGGGTCCCCAAATAGGATTTCCCATCCTTAAAACACCTAAAAGTTTTCCTGATGCTATAATTTAGAGACTCCCTGAGGCAGTCTATATAAGTAACTCTTTATAAGTCTTTATAAATAAATAAAGTTTATGAATAATAATAATAATAAGAAGCATTAACCAAGAGCTATTTCTTCCTCTGGCTTTTCCCTCCGAGGCCTCTGCACATGCCCAGGAGCCCCTTCTTCCCCTGAAGAATCCTCTGGAGACCTCTCCTAAGCCTTCCTCCTCCTCAGTCCCTTCCTCTAAGACTCCCTCCTCCTCCTCCTCCTCTTAGCCTTCTCTTCCTCCGCCACCCTTTCCTCTAAGCCTTCCTCTTCCTCAGCCCCATCCTCTAAGTTTTCCTCCTCTTCCTCCTCCCCCCCCCTCCTCCCAAAAGGCCAGGCCTCCTCTCCCCTCTTGGGAGTCTCCATGGGCCATGAAATTTCAGAGGAGGAATCAAAGAGAGGGTGTGTGTGTGTGTGTGTGTGTGTGTGTGTGTTTGTACATCTGCTTCTTTTTTAGGTAAAAGAGAAGCAGCTCAGGTGTTGAAGCTCTTTCGACATTCCTTGCCCAAGGCTGAAACCTGGAGGGAGGGGGCTGTTTTAATAATAATAATAATAAAATTTTATTTATATACCGCCCTTCTAAAAATCAGGGCGGTGAACAACAGGAACAAAAATATAATACACAAAACCAAGTAAAATAAGTTAAAAACAGCTCAATAAAAACAGTAAAAACAACAGGTCGGCAAAACGATGTTGACATGACATGGGGGGGGGGGAAGAATTACTGGTCAGGGTAAGCTTGTTCGAATAAATGGGTTTTTAACCCCTTCCTGAATTGAGGTAGGGAGGTGGCTGAGCGGAGCTCGAAGG
>NW_024830455.1:0-1404 GCF_019175285.1 Sceloporus undulatus
ATTTAATAACTATTTATTATTATTTTATTTGTATTTAATTAGTTATATAATAATGATTTAATTTATTTAAATGTTTTTATTTATAATTATTAAATTATATATAATGATTTATTAATCTTATTTAAATAATAAAATAATAATAAAATAATTATTAAATAAACATTACACATATATTTAAATAATAATTAAAAAAAAAAATAATAATTATAATTAAATAATAATTATAAAATAAAAATAATTTACATACAATAATAATAATAATAATAATAATAATAATGAGTTTGTCATGTTTAAATATTAAGTAAAGTTTAAAAGATGCGAAAGCTAAACATGCGCCTAAACCTAACATAAACCCAGTCCTGAATTCGAATTTCTTTCATTTGCGGGTTTCCACAGGCTTCGATCTGTGCGAAGTCGGCCAGGAGGAGGTCATCGTGAAGACGGGGAAACAGGCCAGCCGCCGGACGATGCACTTTGCGCTCCAGACCCTCCTGGCCCTTTTCGGTGAGCGATGGGACTTCCTGCCATGCAGGAATACACAGAACCCTCCTCCTGCCATGCAGGAATACATAGAACAATAGTTCGAATGGACTACAGAGGGCCATATGGTGCAAACGTATTCTCCTTTCTCTCCGCAGATTCGACCGAACTCCCCAAACGCCTGAGTCTGGACAGCTCCTCCTCCCTTGAATCCTTGGCCTCGGCGCAGTCCGTCTCGAACCCGGGACCGCTGCCATATCCGAACCCGCCCTTTTCCCCGGATAACATGGCTTCTGACACCATCTCCATCTACAGCCTCAGCTCTGTCGCCTCGTCGGTCAGTTTCGCCTCCAAACAAGATGGACGCCACGACTGCGCAGAGAGGCTGAAAAACGCATTCTTGACGCAACAACGGATACCGTCCGCCGCCGCCAAAGACGACAACGATGAAGGCTTCTCCGTCCTCAGCAATGAACCGCTAGCGACGTCCACGATGGCCACCCTCGTCCCCAGCCCCAACTTGCTGTTCCAAAAGGTTGGGCGCCTCGCCACCGCATCGGATGCTGGCGCCGAGTCGGACCACTCCAGTACAGAGACGGACAGCACCGTCAAGTTGCAGGACGACGGCGGCAGTGGCATGTGCAACCTGAAACTCGACCCGCAGACGTTGGCGCAGAAGATCCTGGCGGAGACGCAGACACACCTCCTTGCCGTGGAGCAGTTCCAGCGCAGCAATGGCAGCAACAGCGGTGTCCTCAGCCACAGCAGCAGCCTGGATGCTAGATCCGTGACGCCCAGCGGCGCGTCGTCTTTCCGTTCGTCGGAGACCAGCGCCTTCAGCCGCCCGTCTCCGCTGAAGCCGATGCCCCCCGCCAGGAGCTCCTCCCTCCAGAAGGTCTGTGCGGTGTACGATGGCGATGCCAA
>NW_024830456.1:0-652 GCF_019175285.1 Sceloporus undulatus
AACTTTAGTTATCATATTTTTGAAACAAAAATGTAATCTAGTCTAGTATATGTTTTATGTACAGCAGAATAATATATGTATTTCCTTTCATCCCCTTTTACTAGTCTCCAGACATCTTTAAATTCCCTTTTGTTCATTATTTTATTCAAGTTTGTTATATTTCTATGTTTATCCTTTACTGAGGATTAGATTTGTCTTTAATCTTATCCATTTCCATGTTAAAGTCTCCTGCTATGATCACATATTGTTTTTGTATTTTTCCACTTTCTTTAACACTCTCTCATAAAACTCTTCTTGTTTTTCATTTGGCGCATATACATTCACAAATACATAATTATCTTCACCTAGTTCTCCCTGTATTATTATATATCTTCCTTCGTCATCTTTTATTACCTTATTTATTACAAAATTACATTATTTTTTGCAATTATTATTGCTACCCCTTTGATTTAGGACTTCCAAATGCTTTATTGTAATTCTTTGCCCAGTTCTGTTTAAGTTCATTTCCCCCCTCTTTCCTGTTTCATAATTTGTGTGAGTGTATTCATCCTTTGTTCACAGTCCATCATTCCGGCTTTTACTCCTGTTCCTGAATCTGCTCCTCCTTGTTCTTCCTTCTCACCCTTTCCTTCTCCTTGCTTCTCTGGGAGTC
>NW_024830456.1:752-1404 GCF_019175285.1 Sceloporus undulatus
AACTTTAGTTATCATATTTTTGAAACAAAAATGTAATCTAGTCTAGTATATGTTTTATGTACAGCAGAATAATATATGTATTTCCTTTCATCCCCTTTTACTAGTCTCCAGACATCTTTAAATTCCCTTTTGTTCATTATTTTATTCAAGTTTGTTATATTTCTATGTTTATCCTTTACTGAGGATTAGATTTGTCTTTAATCTTATCCATTTCCATGTTAAAGTCTCCTGCTATGATCACATATTGTTTTTGTATTTTTCCACTTTCTTTAACACTCTCTCATAAAACTCTTCTTGTTTTTCATTTGGCGCATATACATTCACAAATACATAATTATCTTCACCTAGTTCTCCCTGTATTATTATATATCTTCCTTCGTCATCTTTTATTACCTTATTTATTACAAAATTACATTATTTTTTGCAATTATTATTGCTACCCCTTTGATTTAGGACTTCCAAATGCTTTATTGTAATTCTTTGCCCAGTTCTGTTTAAGTTCATTTCCCCCCTCTTTCCTGTTTCATAATTTGTGTGAGTGTATTCATCCTTTGTTCACAGTCCATCATTCCGGCTTTTACTCCTGTTCCTGAATCTGCTCCTCCTTGTTCTTCCTTCTCACCCTTTCCTTCTCCTTGCTTCTCTGGGAGTC
>NW_024830457.1:0-1404 GCF_019175285.1 Sceloporus undulatus
GCTTGCCATGCAATACATGGAGCCTTCAGGACTTCGGTCACATGCAGCACCCTCAAACCATACTGCATTTTAGTTAAAACTGTGGTCCATGTTCCCTATGTGGTGAATATCCCACATACTCAAGCTTTTATACCTCAGTGTGAATTCAACTGGAATAATTGCACCTTGGCTTTTTCAGGATTTCTTTATAGACTCCAGCCTTGGCAAGAATCCCAACTTCAACATAGGACAAGCTGAAAGGATGATGGGGAGGGAGAATGCAAGAAGGCCAGGGCCAGCCCTGCCATGAGGTAGAGAGGGGATGAGAACATGGAACTTTCCAGATGTTGGATTATACATCCCATGATCCCTCACCACTGGCCACGCTGGTTTACAGTTGCTGGGAATTCCAGTCTGGCAACATCTTGGAGGGCTGCACTGTCCCTCACACTTGTAGATAGAGACCACTGTCTCATACAACAGGGAATGGATTGTGTGGAACTGCAATGAAGAAGAACTGCAATGATGGAGGCCAGAGTTGTGCGCTTCGTGCATCCCCCTTGCACCCCCGTTGTTGTTGTTGTTGTGGGCCTTCAAGTCAATTCCAATTTATGGCGACCCTAAGGTGAACCTATAATGGGTTTTGCTTGGGTAGTTTCTTCTGAGGAGGTTTGCCATTGCCATCCTTTTGAGACTGAGAAACAGTGACTCACCCAAGGTCAACCAGTGGGTTTACATGGCAGATCTAGGATTCAAACTCTGGTCTCTCAAGTCCTAATCCAACACTCACACCACTACAATTCCTTCCTACCTGTTTAGCTATGTGGCTGTCATTTTTAGGAATTAGAATAGTCAGCTCTGGTCAATTAAGGGAGTGATTTTTCGCTGTTTGTGGTGGCATAGGGAAACAGCATTGTAAGACAAAATATCACCTTCTAAAGACGTATTTTTTCCATCTGTAAACCCATTTTTCCAATCAAAATTTGGCAGAGAGACCTGATGGTGGCATGTGTCCCCTGTACCACATTCAGGCCATGGACTGCATCATTCCCAGCCTCCTGCCCATAGTCTTATTCTTTGCTTCGGTCAGCAAAATAACTTGAGCCAGTCCCACAAGAAGGCATAGCAGCTCTTTATTTTGTATGCATGTTCAAATTAAAGGAATCAGGCCTTGTTCGGCAGTATGCTAAGACATGAATCCTATTGTTAGCTCCAACAAGAGGACAGCCATGCAATCAATTAAACTTACATTCAAGTGAATGCACCAATTAACATTGATTCAATAGGTCTACTACAGTTGGGATTAACAGGATTTAGGCCTAAATCTTCCCTCCCCAAAATCAAGGTTGGAGCTAGTAATATTTGAAGCAGGGAGTTGGAAAATATGGGATTCTTCTGGCCGACTGTCGTCTTCATTCCATCATG
>NW_024830458.1:0-1404 GCF_019175285.1 Sceloporus undulatus
ACATGGTGCAAAATTAAAAGGCTTTTTAAAATCTCTGTTAGGAAGATAAGTTCCCGGTGCTGCCCAACTCATTGGTCAGTTGGTATTTCATCAGCTGTGAGTGATGCAACTCTTTTTAGAATGTGATCTGAACCCTCCTTAGAATGGACCTTCCCCCAACATTTAACTCTTTGTTGTCTGGAAGAGTCATCAGATGAATGGGGGAACCTCCATTCATCACACTACTCCATATTGAATCTACTGAGATACAAAACATCTGAACTGCAAGTACAGAAAAGTACTCTTTCTCCACTTCCCCACCATCACAGTGCTGATATTGTGTATTCAACTTAACTGATGCTGTATGAAAAACAACAATTTAGAATTCTGGAATTTGAAAATCGTTATCAATACTTGAGATGCACTAACAATGAATAGAGGGAATGACCATTGCCTTAACAACTTTTGTTCCTCAGTTTCATATCCTTTTGGTAACAACGGTCTGAGACTGACGGGCCAAAAGCAGCGTGCCGCTGCCGATACTTGTATTCCAGAGCGTGCAGCAACTGTATGCTCTGGAACCCTAGCACGCCACAGCAGCGGCCTAATAGCAGCTTCCTGTCCATAGGAGGCCGCCATCTTGATGTAAGCGATGCGCAGCATACAGACGTCACTGTGCATCACTTACATCACTGTTTCTTAGCTACTGAAGCATTGTTGCTGTTGTTGTTGTTGACTTTATAACTTGCCTTTCCCCCAAAACTAGGGCTCAAGGCAGCTTACAAATTAAAGCAAACACAATATAGTTTAAAAACACAGAAAAGATCACCATTGAATGGAATTGAACTATCTTCTACAGTAAAAAAATAATTAAAACATGCAATTAATAATAAAAAGTAATTTTAAAAGCTGTACTATGAAAACAGTACAGCACCGTCTCATCAAGTCCTTTTATTAAAATTTTTCACTTCTCCAAAGCCTGTTGGTATATAAAAATAAAATTTTAAATATCAGTAGAAGGATAGCAAAAAAGGGGGGCATTTTGGCCTCCCTAAGAAGAGAGTTCTAGACCGTAGGAGTGACCAACAAGAAGGAACTGCCTTGTATCCCCAACCCTGTGGAGATGCTAAAACTGCAAGAGGAGCCTCTTTGAGGATTTTGGGGCTTGGTAGGTTCATATGGGATAATATGGGTCTAAATCCTATGGTTAGTCCTAACAAGAATAGATCCATTAAAACAATTGATTTACCTATATGTGGACTCATTTGCCATTGAACAGGTCTACTCTAGTTAGGCCTAATCAATGGGATGGCAACTACAGCCTGTCAGATACACTTGGAGAATACAATCTTTCCGATAATCTGGCTCCAAACTGTACAGGGTTTTATAGAATTTTGAACTGTTTCCCCATGAGCAGATCAGTCA
>NW_024830459.1:0-1403 GCF_019175285.1 Sceloporus undulatus
TTTTTAAATTAAAAATTATTTTAAAAAATTAAAAAATGAAATTGTATTTTTATTTGAAATTTTAATTAAGTAAAAAAACCCCAAGCCCAAGACCCTGGTCCTGCCCCTGAGCCTGGCCCCACTCACTTCAGGGTTTTAAAGGGACCCCAAAAGGGTGAAAGCCTGAGCTGTTCCTGCTCCAAGGCAGGTGTCTGGGGAGCAGGTGTGTGGCCCTTTGTGACAGTGACGCCACTGGCCCCAGCAACCCCAGTTCCCCAGGGCTCCTTTCCAGTGGGGGATCCAGCCCGGGTTTTCCCTTTGGCGCCCCCTAGCGGAAGCAGAGCGCCCTCCCAGTCCCTATATCTCTCGGAGGAGCCGAGGCAGGCGAGGCAGAAGCGGAGCGCAAGGGAAGGAGGCAGGGAGTGGACTTTGGTCTGCAGGAGCTGCTTTGGGTGGAACTCCAGGCGAGGATCGCAGCAGGAGAAAGTGGCAGCCCAGCTCCAGCTCAGAAGGTGAGCTCCTCCGGAGGGTGGCTCTGCTCTTGCCAGGACAGAAAGGGGGCTGAGGCCAGGGATGGCAGGAATGGGGGGCTCAGGGCTGAAGCCCCTCTTAGCTGCTGCGTCCACACTGGAGAAATAATCCGGTTTGACGCCGCTTTCACTGCCATCATGGCATTTTTGGATTTGCAGGGGGTCTTTTTGTGGCTGATAAAGAAGCACCTTTGGTTTTGCCTCTACACTGGCAGGATTAATGCTGCTTGACACCGCTTTAACTGCCATGGCTCAATACTATGGAACTCTTCTGAGATTTGTCCTTTTCTGGGCTATTGAGCCTTTTCTGTCAGAAAGCTCTAGGGCCACAACGAAACTGCAAATCCCAGAGACCCCATAGTGTGGAGCCAGGGGGGTGTCAAACCGGATTACGTCTCCAGTGTGGACGCAGCAGGTTGCCTTTTGGTTGCAGAGCCGCAGCTGGGGAAGGGGAAGGGAGAGCCAAAGTTTTCCTCATGCCGAGGGATCGTGCTACTTTGCCATGGGGAAACTTTGTGGAGACTTGCTGAAAGAAAGAAGTTGGCAGCAGGAGCTTTCCTAGATTTGCGCCTCCTTCCTCAGAGGCACAGATAGGATGGCAGGGGAGGAAGGAGGCTCCTGCTGCTGCAGCTGGCTTTGCATCTCTGTGGCTGTTCCTCTGTCACAGGGGGACACATGTCCTCCTTGCACAAAGATGGAAAATGCATGCTTCTTAGTCATGCTCCAAATGGAGGACATGCGGAAACACCTCCTGGACAAAAGGTTGAAAAGGAGGACTTGTCCTGGAAAAGGAGGACATCTGGTCACTCTGATGGGTACAGTATTCTGATTATGAGGGCCTTTCCTTTTCACTTCACTCCATAGAATCATAGAATCATAGAGTTGGAAGAGACC
>NW_024830460.1:0-600 GCF_019175285.1 Sceloporus undulatus
TCCGTTCTTGGAATCTTCAGAGAGTACTTGTTTCTTTTGGCTTCAACGATCCTTTCTTTAAATAATAATAATAATAATAATAATAATAATAATAATAATAATAATAATAATAATTTATACCCCGCTCTTCAGCCAAGGCTATCAGAGCAACTTACAGTTTGTTAATAAGACATTTCCTTGCCCTCAGGCTTACAATCTAAAAAAGACAAGACACAAAAGGAGAAGGGAATGGCAGTAGGGAAGGGGAAAAGTCCAGCAGATCTGCTCTCCCTCGGAGGCCTGATGCAGCTGCCTTGCCTTCCTCTCCCTCAAGATGATGGATAGAGGGATGGAGTCAGATTAGGGTTGCCTTAAGTCAGGACCTCCAAACCGGGACAAATGTAGGACAAATGTAGGGCCACGTTTTTTAAAAAATGGAGGACACATGAAAAATTTGATAATTTTAAATTTTTTTAATATAAATGCATGTTTCTTCGGCTGCTCAAAATGGAGGACATTTTGGCATTATTCCTAGACAGATGACAGAAATGTACTTCTCTTTCTGGCCAAATATCCCCCCCGCCCAATTCTACAACTACAAGTCCCACTCCCAAGTAGGCA